>NW_020648193.1:55248-268689 GCF_003573695.1 Papaver somniferum
TTTTGACTTGAATCTTTTTTTTGCTTGGTTTATTTTTTCTTGAAATTACAGATTCATATTGAATAGTTGGAGCAACTCAAAGAGAATGTTTTTTGGACAGACAGTTATTTATCACTTACCAATGTCTCCAATTTGCATAGAAAAGAGATTGGAGATGTTTTTTTTGACAGTTCACACTTTTTTGATTAACCACACAATATATATTTTGTGCAGGAAGTGGTTATTAATATGGTACAGTCTCGGAGGTTTATTTTCATTGTTGGAAACTATGTTTATTTTCATTGTTGGAAACTTGGAAATATCATCATGATTCATGAACTGTAAGTCTGTAAGTTGTAACTAAAGTACTTAAGTACTAAACTACTAATGACTAGTATAGTAGTATCTGTGTTTCTTTAAAGGCAAAATTAGTTTAGTTTTGTAATTTTGAGTTTTTGAATTGATATAAAAATGAATTGGATGAATGTTAGGTACTTAGGTTGTAGGAAAGGAACTTTAGATGGGCTGAATATGGCCGGAAATAGCCCAAAAATCTGTTTCTGGCGAGTTAACTCAACAAAAACCAGTTCACCCGTGAGCACCCGTGAACCCGCGAACTTTACCCGGGACGGGCGCGGGTAGGATAAATGACCACCCGTGAAGAATTTCAACCCGCGAGCTCAGACTGGTATTAACCCGTAACCCGCGGGTTGGTCACAAGCCAGACCCATCCCGCCCGTTTGCCAGCTCTACTCACGATCTCTATGTGCTTTGAGGGGTCCCCTGCTCTTGTCCGATGTGGATGCTCCCCATGCCAGTAATTATACTCTTCGTAGGAAAAGCGATTCGAAGTGCTCCTTTCTTCCTCTTTGGATTGTGGGCCCCTATATTTATTGCTGGGATGATGTAGATAGTATTCTTTCTGGGCTTTCCTATATGTATAGCCATTTGGCGTCTTATAGGCCGTGTGAACTAAAGTGGTTTGCTTATACTGGTCGTATGCGTCATGTGAGGACTATTCGATCAGCTGAGTATGCTATAGAAGAATATATCGTTTTATTATGCTATGGTATATATATATTGCCCGTATTTTATACCTTGCATCAGATTTCATTTATGTACAGCGAGGGAGGCTTCATGATGGTTCTGGTCTATCAAATGATGGTGGCGATGTTCACGAACATGCTTTGGATATTGACATTCTATAAAAAAAATTTTGTGATGATGAGGTGATGGAGTTGGATCATAAGTTTTGGAGGATGTGGATCATGTGTTGTTACATGATCCCTTAATTTCTTTCTCGGAATGAGGAGACCAATCCGATTTTGGAAGTGGAGATACCCCAGGAGATTAATTTCGCTGATAAGGTTCCTTCCTCTGGTATGGGAAAGAGATATGGTGGTGTTGGTGGTCAAGTTACTAGAGGTGATGGAGTGCCTAGTTCTTTTGCTAGTGGTTTTCCTAGTTTTGCTATTGCTCCTTCTGTCACCATCTTTGGTGGAGGTGCTAGTGTTTTTATGTTACTCTCCGAGAAGTACCCCAAGATGAGCGAGGAGGAACAAGCTCGGATCTTAAACTGAAATCTGGGACCTTACAAATGCTCCCAATCTTCTTAGGGAAAGAAAATAAAAACCCCTATTACCATGTTAGGGATTTTGAAGAAATTTGTAGTACCCTAAGAATTAAAGCCTTAGATAATGATGATTTGAAACTTAGGTTATTCTCATTTTCCCTAAAAGATACAGCTAAATTGTGGCTCTATAGTTTGACTTCCGAGTCTATTGAGACATATGAACAACTTACATCTGTCTTTTTCAATAAGTTCTTCCCTAGGCACAAAACATCGTCTATTAGACGCAAATATGCACATTTTCACAGCAAGAGGGAGAATATTTGTATAGGTATTTGAAACGTTTAAATGGTTTATTATCCCAATATCTTCATCATGGTTTAGAAAAAGTTAGGCTAGTTCAGATCGTTTATTAGCCCAGTGTCCTCATCATGGTTTAGATTATTCCATAACAACCATGGTTGAGTCTATATACACTGGTGGGTTTGAAAACCAAACTGTTGATGCGGCGATGAAATTTTTGAATGAAATCGCCGAAAAAACCCAACAATGGGAAAATAGTAAGGAACCATAAAAAACAATTCTTCTAGGCAGAGGAAACGTTAATAGGGTAGAATGAAGCCATGAATCGGATGCCAAAATTATTGTTATATCAAAAAGGTTAGAAGCTTTAAAAGTGAGTCATACTAGTGGTAAATTAGAGCCTTTTTGGGAAGGCCAGAATATTGAAGAGCAAGCCAATGCTATTTATAATAACACTAGATTCGATAACCATCAGAAATTTGACCCATATTCAGAACCTATAATCCTGGTTGGAGAAACCATCCGAACCTTTCTTGGTCTAAGGGCCAGATTCAATGTCAGTTTAGTAATACTAATGCTCCCCCAGGTTTTGGCTATACTAAGAATCCTTCAGGACCAGCTCAGTTTCAGAATCAGTCCGGTAAGAAAATCTTAAGTTTAGAGGAATCTCTCGCCTTGTTAACTCAACAAACTGTGAAATTTCAGTTATCAGTAGAACAAAGTCTACAAGCTAATAACAGATAGGACTAGAAAATAATCAGGTTAATTTCGATTTAAAAACCAAGGTTGGTCTGATAAATGAGTCTCTAAGAGAAGAAGGTAAGTTCCCTAGCCAACTAATACCCAATCCTAGAGAAGATAAAAAATTTAATCAGGTGAATTCTGTCACAACCCTTAGGAGTGGTAAAACACTATACATTAAAGTAGCCATGCCTAACAGTGGACATAATGTAGATCCACCTTCTAGTTCCCAAAAGGACCAAGAGGAACCACTAGCTAAAGAGACTGACAAAGTTTCTAGTGATGCCAATGTGGTTCCTGAGAGGTCTTATTTTATGCCTAGAACCCCATTTTCACATCTACTAGTACCAACAAAGAATAAATCCAACTTTAATAACATAATGGAGGTCTTTAAGAAAGTAACCATAAAGATTCCGTTATTAGAAGCCATTAGGAAACTACCGTCTTATGCCAAATTCCTTAAGGATATGTGTACGCAAAAGCGATTTTAGTGTCCATAAGGAAGCCTTTTTAGCTAGTCATGTAAGTTCAATTATTCGGAACATCACAACTCCTAAGTATAAAGACCAAGGTGCTTCTACCATTGCTTGCACGATAAAAAAAAACACATGGTAGAGAAAGATTTACTTAACTTAGGAGCTAGTGTGAACTTACTTCCGTACCATGCGTACTTAAATCTAGGACTTGATGAACTGAAACCTACCAAGATAACACTGTAGTTAGCTGATAGATCTGTTAAAATTCCTCTAGATTTTATAGAAGATGTTTTTATTGAGGTTGACAAGTTTATTTATCCCGTGGATTTCGTAGTCCTAAATACCCAACATGTCCCCGACCAAAGCATCATATACCTGTGATTTCAGGTCACCCATTTTTAGCTACGTCTAATGCGATCATAAACTGTCCAAATGGTATCATGAATCTATGTTTTGGTAATATGACTATTGAGCTGAATATTTTTAATATAAATAAGCTACATTCTGAGATAGATGACACATGCTTTGAAGAGGTTAACATGATAGGAACCTTAGTTCAGGAGTCATTGCCAAACATCTTATTGGAAGATCCATTAGAGAGTTGTCTGTCCCATTTTAGCCTGGATTTTGATGATGATAGCAATATTGAACAAGTAAATGCTCTGTTGGATTCTATCCCTATGTTAGATATTGATATATGGAAAGCTATTTTTGAAACATTAATAGCTTCTGAGTCTACCTTAATCCCTTGTTTAGGCCCACCTGAAACTTTGCATGTAATTCTAGCTTCCGATCAGGAGAATAGGCCAGCGATCGTGCTTCAAGACAATAAGGAAACTTTAGGGTCGACCATAGAGAATATGAACATGCATCAGATGCATTTAGAGGATGAACCACCTGATTATAATTTAGAGAAAGCAATTGACCTTTTTCAGGAACTTGATGGTCTAGAAATTAGGAATATTGTAACTAGTCTATCTAGAGACACCTAAAATTCTAAGTTTTAGGGTGGACTTGAAATATATACCTTTATTATTTCATAAGAGTATCTTCATAAATAAGTTAGACACCCATCCTCTGGTTGATGTGGTTTACCTAGGTGATGATACCAAGATTGACTTCGTTTTCCCACCAACAATTTTATTTCCAACTGTAGAAACGTATGAGTTTGAAATATGTCAGTTATTAAGTTTTGAGACTAAGCCTAATTACTTTAGGAGATTAGAATCGACACATTTTCTTAAGAATGACCACCACTTTCATTATGGTCAACTATGTGAGTCAACCATGATTGACTTTGAGGATCCCAATTATTCAGGTTATTATTATGTACTTCAATTTTCCTTGTGAGTTTTTCCAGACTCCGCAACCTGAATCAGATCTTTCCACTGAGGAAATCCATCCCAAAGAGGTTTACCTAAACCCATTTATAGAGTTTGAACCTGAACTACAACTAGATATAGTCTTCCTAAACAAATACTGGATAAGGTTGTGATCGGTTTGTTCATTATTTTTTCCAATTGCTATTTTCTTTTACTTGTGTCAGCTCTATTTGGTTTTGAAGATCCACGGTTGTTCCGGCTATTATTATATGATTCGAGGTGGTTATTCTTTCTTATGTCTTGCCGAAGACTTTAAACTTAACACTTATTGGGAGGTAACCCATGCTCTTGCAACACGGTAATATCTTTCCTTAACTCTTTTGCTTCAAGTGGTAATTGTTTCTCCTTGTTCATGCATTTAATTTCATCTTTAGAACATTGAGTACAATGTTAGATTTAAGTTTGCGGGTGGGGTAGAAATTTTTTGTTAGTTTTTGGTTACAATAAATAAACTCCGGGGACTAGAAATTTATGTCGATTAACGATGGCACTAATGAATCTAAGTGGATGGAAGTATCTTGGTTGTAGGAGTTGAGGAACCAATCTGATTTGATGGAAACATATATATAGGGTCTATTCATAAAAGCACATAGCTCAGGTGTTATAAATAACATGGTAGTTTCGCCATATCTTGTTAAGTCTTTTCACTTCTGTTTTTATTTTGTTTTCTTTTTAAAATATGTTTCTCTAAGTGATTACATGGGGCACACAAATCAAGTTGTTACCACTGGTAGGGTGAAATATAGTGATTGACATGAAGAAAAAAAAAAGATAAAAAAAAAGAAGAGAATTCTTAAAAAAAAAAATATTGAGACCAGACCATCAGACCAACCAGATTAAATTCAATAAAGTCGACCACTGGTTCCCTTGTATATGCCAGTTGTGTTGATATTAGTCAGACTAGTATCTCAGTCCATTAGGATAGGTTCGTTTTGACAGTGGCCGTCAGACAGATATGAGAAATACCGTTCACCTTAGTCAACATCAAAACCATATACATTTTTCTCTAATCCATCTTATTAATCTATTCATGTGATTTTTTGATTCTGGATATTGATGTCCATAGTGCGATTATCTGAGTAGAACTCTGTCATTTATATATGAATTTTAGTATGTGGGTGCAAAATCGTTTGCATCAATTGGAATTTCACATCAGGGTACATCCTCCTGTAGTCAATGAGAGTATGCCAACCAAGGAGATTCTTTAGTGCCTTCCAAGGTTCTGCGTAGATAGCTAGGGTATGATTAAAGGTTTTATGGGTACACCTCTTGTAAACCCTCCCGAGACTATAACTCGGCCACTAGGGCCACCAAGGGGTTCAAAGGCTTGTGGAACATGCTAAGTGCAATCGCGGTGCCTGCGACAGTGTGTTAGGATTTTATTTCTTATTTTAGTTTTGCTCGAGGACTAGAAAATAATAAGTTTGGGGGTATTTGATAGACACATTTTTGTGTCTAAATTATCTCGATGCTATATATTGTCAGGGATCATTTTTGTACTAATTATGGTGTTTTATGTTTGTGTAGGTATTTTGGTCAATAAATATTTTTGGAAAAATCAGCTTGAAAAGTTGATAAAGGCACCCGGAGGAAGTGATTTTGGCAACCACAGTTTGGATAAGGGGCACCCCCTAAGCTGGGGTTGTTTCAGCATTAGATCGCCTCGCCTAGTTTGTTTCCACGATATAGATATCGATCCCCTATTGGTTTTTGGCCTTTTTGTACCTCTTCTTTTCGTCTTTCTTCTTTTTCGGGTGATAAAGATACTTCTACGTGACGATAACTTAATCGCCCTAAATCCTCATATGACTGTTCTTCATATGATGTATGTTTGGCACTGGTCGATCTCTCTCGCGAGGTTTTGGACGCGTGATTGATTTTTACCTCGCATTTCTTGGGTTTATCACCTCGTTTGTGTCTTGGGTTAATATTAGGTGAGCCTTCTAAATGATCGTTTTCATGATCTTAGGTTATTTTTCTTCCTCGTGGGAATCTATCCTTCATTTCCTCGTTCAAGGTATCAGGTATGTCGATATGCTCATCATTTTACAAATTTTCCAAAGGATTCTCCTCCTCGGGGACCTCCTTTGGTCCAGCTAATATCACCTTGCTTTTCTTCAGATGTTTCAGTCTCTTGTTTTTCTTCTCCAACCTTTTGTTGATTCGTTCTAGTTTTTTCATTTGCCCTTTATGCACTTTTTGTGTTTTCATAATGGCCAGAAGGGCAGCAAGTCTAGAGGAATCATCCTTCTTAGTTACGGTGTTTGTCACTTGATTTGGCAACCCCCTTAACTGAATCAAGTGAATATCACATTGGAATGTTATTTCCCCCCAGAATCTGAGTTATCTGTTAACCCTTCCCGATATTGTTTATCGGGTTGCCCCTCACCTGGGAGCACTCCATTGAGCCGAGCTTCGCCTATCTCTATCGCGTCAAGTCCTTCATGTGACGTGCGGTTGTAATACTTTTTATGCGGTAAATAAGAATTCGTTGCTCGGACTTGAAAAGATTTAAAAACAAAAATATATATACAAAAATTTGTCACAGGATCAAGAGATACTAGGACTCAGGATTCCACCATTAATCATTCACACAATTCATATATTATTCCTAAGCAATTATAGCTCAAATGATATCGACTATTATTCTTGCCAAGGTAGATTTTTAGAAGATTAATTGTAAATCTTAAGCATGGCATATCAAAAGAATTAATCCTAAGCATAAACCATCAAATGAAATGACAATCAATTAAGAAAAATCTTAAAACGATTAATTAAAAGTGCAAGTAGTCATAAAAGAATTAAATATAATTATCATATGCGTGAAATATGGCTTCCTCCATCATCCCAGTATTGGGGTTTAGCTATTGATATTCATCATGTTCTCAAAATACATTTTTATAGCTCAAAAAGTTGATTAAAAGATGAGAAAATGTTAAAACAGAGATTCACAACAGTTATAAGCGTTACAGTTCGCTGTATAAAACAAAACTGAAGTGTAGCAAAGAAACGATACAACCTCAGCGTTGTAAAACTGCGACACTTCCTCGCTGTTGTTGACGCTGGTGAAGAACGACGGACCTAGCTGGTCCGTTCTTCGTGTTCTTCAGCTCATTCTTCTTCTTCAGCAGCAGCAGGTGACTTTGCTGCAAGTCATGATTTCTCGCTCCTCTCGGCTCCAAACCTTCCCCAAACTATTGATAAAACTTCTAAGACTCAAAGGGAACTTATTTATACGTAACAGCTCCACCAAATCTTCACGAAATATCTCTTTTATCTCCCAATATCTTTTTTATTCTTCACGGCCAAAATCTGGTATTTCTTTCCTTGTATGCGTTCAATGCTCCATAAAAACTCTCCTTGTTTACTGCGTATCATTCTAAAGATAAAAATGAATCCTGAGAAGATATTCTCCTCCAATATCACGCATGTAATTTCCAACAGGACCCGATATTCTCTCGAAATATTCTCCCTCTCTGTTTAGCTTTGTTCTCCTATCCTAGCCCAAGTTGATCGATCAAATTGCTTGTACTAACCCTGTTTAGTGTACTCAAGTCCAACCCAACTGATTATGGGTATTGAATCTCTTTAGAAATCGTCCAAAATCAAATTGAAAATCCATGTATACGTGATTGACTTTTCCCGCCAAATTCCGTTATTTGAATTTTGAGAAGGGAAGCCCCTTATCCTCTAATGGGGTGCGAATAGAAAGTTGGGATGAAATATAATTCATGGGGTGGAAATAACCAAATCTTGGGTTCCTTTAGTAATTTTTCTGGGATGTTTTCTGGACTTTTTCGGGGTTCCTCCGGGGTATTTCTGGGGCGCTTCCGGTACACTTCTGGGGCGCTTCCGGTACACTGTCTATGGAGCTCCAAACGCCACATTTTTAGCCAATTTCGCCGCAAAACCTTATTTTTCCAAAAACACCTACAAATAAATAAAACACCATAATAAGTATAAAATCGAGCACAAATATTATATACAATTAGGTTATATTAGACACATAAATGCGTATATCAAATACCCCCAAACTTATTATTTGCTGGTCCCGAGCAAATTAAAACTACAAAATAAAATCTTAACTCACTAGGTGTCCCTAGTGACCGAGTTAATCTTGGGAGGGTTTACCATAGGTTTTCCCACAAAACCTTTACTCCAGACCCTAGCTATCTACACAGAATCTCGGAAAGCACTAAAGAATCTCCTTGGTTGGCATATAATTATTGACTCTAAGAGGAAGAACCCTGATGCGAAATTCCAATTGATGTATACGAGTTTGCACTCAAGTATACTAAAATCCATATAAGTGACAGAGCTCTACTAAGATAGTTTCATGATGGACATCATACTCGGAGTAAGACTAATCAAATGAAAAGATTAAGAAGATGGAAAAAAAAATTTAGATGGTTTGAAAAGTGAACGGTGTTTCCCATATCTGTCTGAAGGCCTCTGCCAAGATGAACCTAACCTAAATGACTGAGATACCAGTCTGACTAATATTAACACACTGGCATATACAAGGGAACCAGTGGTTAATAATCCTAACTCTAGGTCAACACAACTGGCATATACAAGGGTACCAGTGGTCGACTTTATTAAACACACATTTATTTAAGAACTAACAACATGATTGGATCTTGTGGACCCAAGCACATGTTTCTTGTCAGCAGATTACATGGTAATTCCCGTGGATCCTGCATTCCACGCTTGTTTAAGCGACGGAGACAGGAAGAACACACACATATTGCTATCCAAGTGTTAGTATTTATTCCGGTTGGTCTACTGGTCTGGTCTAAATTTATTTATTTTTTTTAAAAGGTAACTCAAGCACTCTATTTCACCCTAGCAATGGTAACAACTTGAGTCGTGTTCCCCTCCGAAACACTTGAAAAAGAAAAGTAAAAATAGAAAGTGAAAATGACTCGATGAGATACGGCAAAACTATCATGTTATTTCTAACACCTGAGCTCTGTGCTTTTATGAATAGACTCTATAGATGTTTCCATCTAGTCAGATTGGTTCCTCAACTCCTAAAGCAAAAATGTTTCCATCCACTTAGATTGGTTAGTGCTATCCTTAATAGGTGTAAATTTCTAGGCTCTGGAGTTTATTTATTGCAACTAAAAATTTTCTCCCATACCCCAAACTTAAATCTAACATTGTCCTCAATGTTCTAAAGATGAAATTAAAAGCATGAACAAGGATAAACAGTTACTATTTGAAGCAAAAGAGTTAAGGAAGTATATTACCGGGTTGCATGAGATTGGGTTACCTCCCAAGAAGTGCTAAGTTTAAAGTCTTCAGCCAGACTTAGGAAAGGTTTAGTCAACTCGAACGGTATAACAATAGCCTGAATAATTGTGGGTCTTTAAAACCAAAAAGAGCTGACAAAAGGAAACTGCAGTGAACCAAGAAAATGTACAAGACTAGCATTCGCTTACCTAGTTTCCTGATAAATATCGCTAATTGCGGTTCAGTTTCAGGTTCTATGAAGGGGTCTAAATAGACTATTTTCCTCAGATGCATTTCCTCATAGGTAGGATCCAAATTATTAGGTCCTAGAGTCTGGAAGAATTCAGATAAGAACCTAGATTCACAAAATAACCTGAATAATTTAGGATCCTCTAAGTCAATTAGGTATGACTTACATAGTTGACCACAGTCAGAGTAGTGATCATTTTTAAGCAAATGTGTCGATTCTAATTTCCTAAAGTATTTAGGCTTAGTCTCAGAACTTAATAAGTGATACATTTGAAATCTATTCGTTCCTAAAATTGGAAGAAAACTATTGGTGGGAAAACAAAGTCAATCTGGGTATCATAGCCTGGGTAAACCACATCAACCAGAGGATGGGTTTCTAACGACTGAACTTCTTCCAGGACATCATTAGGTTCAGGAAACCGGGTATGAAGATAATCTTGTAGGATGGTTGAGGCATGGATATCAAGTCCTATGTGAGGGGACTTTCTGAGATTTAAAGGTACAACACTGGGAAAGTGATAATCACCCCCAAACTTAGAGTTTTCAATGTCTCTAGATAGACTAGTCACAATCTCCCTAATTTCTAGATCATCAGATTCTTGGAAATGGTCAATTGATCCTTCTAAGTTATTATCAGGTAGTGCATCTTTACTCATCTCTACGGGTCTATCTTCTTCGTCTAAGATTATTTTTTCTAAGTCGCTAGACCCTAAAACAACATTTTCAGAATAAACCCGTTCCTCTAAACCACCATCATATAAAGGATTATAAGAGAAAGTTTCTAATAAAGGCTCATTAACTAAGGTGTTAATCAAAGTTACTTCCTCCGATCCACTAATAAGTTCATCAAATAATGGATTGTCGAATACTCTGTAGGCTAAAGGATCATGAACTACATCGTCTAAAATGGTGGTATCTCTAGTCAGATCCACATCCTTTTGAATAGGTGAATAATCATTAAAATTATTGGGATATGAACCAGAAATAATATTATCATTATAAAGCTCAATTGGATTACTAGATTCCTTTTCACTATACCTAAATATTTCAGATTCTTCATTACTACTATCCTCATCATCATAATAGTATGAAGGTGATTGAACCTTATCTAAATAAGTAGTGTCCTTTATTCTAACCTCATCCTCTAAATTAGGCAAATATTCACTATTGATATCAATGGTAGAATTGGAAACACTATTTTGGGAATTTAGATTATTTCGAGCAAATTTTTCCGCTATCATATTTGATGTTTCAATAAAACTCTTGAGAGACTCTTCTAGAGACGTCGCAGTTGACTGCTTTATGGGCTCTTTTGGACGCAGAATATTATAAGTTCTTTCCAATGATTCATTAAAACTCTTGAGAGCTTCTTCTCCAGAATTAGATGGAACAGGTTCAGAAATATCATAATAAGGACTAGATTTGAATGTATTTTCCAAAGACGAGTAACTAGTACTATAATATTCCTGATTTTGTTGCTCGGATGACCAATTCATGTGTGGATAGTAATTGGGCTCACAATGGTATGATCGATAACCTTGAAAAGGTTGGCGTTCCCAACTACTATTCTCACCATGGTCATGATGATGTATATATTAAAATTCAGGTCGATATTCATTGTATTGGCTTCTATTATATACCAGTTCGACATTCTTAATTGCAAGGGAATTACACACAATCACAAACAAGGACGACTCGACTCCACCAAAGCAAACCTAAATATTTCTAGCAAACAAAAAGCATGATGGCTCCACTTAGATTGTTTCTAGACTTGCTTCTATCTCTCGAAGGGGAATTCGTTACAATTTGAGCAAACCCCTCTGGAATCAACCCGAGCTAATGTGAGGAAACTTGAGGCGAGGGAAGGTCAATGGAGCTTTGACACCCAAGGCCTCACCGGCGTTACAAGGCGGTACATTTCAACTCACAAAAACCTTCTTGAACTTTGAGGTGTGCTTAAGAGAGTAACCAATATCCTTCGAATTTTTTTCCTAATAAGAGCGTTACCCTATTGGTCTCGTTCTAATCAAGTTTTAAGCTTGGGTTCGCGTTAGGTTTCGTTTTCCTAAGGCGGGCAAGAAGGGAGTGGTGATGAATTTCGAACCCTTATCTTGTATTGGCCAGGCCTTGCCCTTTACTAGGAATTTAAAAACAATCCAAGTTCGTCCTCAATCAATGATCACCTTAAGGAATACATTAACCCGCTTACAGGAGATTCGCGAGTGTTTCGATTGGACTTACCTCCCATACCAGACGGGAGATGAACCGTTGAAGTCGACTGGGGCCACGACTCCTATGTCATGTACGAACCCGAGGGGCCGAGACGATATCGTAATCACACTTCTTCCCTGCACACAATTTATATATAATTTTTTTTTTATTAATAATACCCTTCCGTAGGGTATAAAAAATAATGTCCCAAAATTTAAAGTCCAAAGTCCATAAAAAAATAATAAAGTGCAAAACAAAAATAAAGTCTAAAAAAAAATATTTCTCTTTTTTTTTATCAAAATAAAAAAGATCTTCTTCTTTCACTCCTTTCGATTTGCCTTTTACTCCAAGTCTTTAAGTATCCACCAAAAACTTTGGCAAAATTTTCTTTCACTCCAACTTCCAAAATCTGAAAGAAAAAGACAAAAACCCAAAAACGTAAAGAAAAACAAAAATAATAAAAATAAAAATAAACCTAAGAAAAAAAAATCTATAGACAAGTCCGCGTCGGCGGCGCCATTTTGTTGTCGTATATTTCGTGCGGTAAATAAGAATTCGTTGCTCGGACTTGAAAAGATTTAAAAACAAAAATATATATACAAAAATTTGTCACAGGATCAAGAGATACTAGGACTTAGGATTCCATCATTAATCATTCGCACAATTCATATATTTATTCCTAAAAAATTATAGCTCAAATGATATCTACTCTTATTCTTGCCAAGGTAGATTTTTAAAATATTAATTGTAAATCTTAAGCATGGCATATCAAAAGAATTAATCCTAAGCATAAAGAATCAAATGAAATGACAATTAATTAAAAAAAATATTTTTTTTCTAATTTTAACTTAATGCAAATAGTCATATAAATAGTTAAATGAATTTATCACATAATGAATTTTGGTTTCCTCCGTCGACCCTGTGTTGGGTTCTAGCTTCCCATCATGAAAACACACTCAAAAATATAATTCATAGCTCAAATGGTGTTTTTATTGAAGAAAACTAATGATAATGAATCTGCAACGCTGTGCTGGCGTTACAGAAGTTACCGTTACAAGAAATGTTGCAAATTCAAACAAGCGTGCCAAACTGACTGTTGCGAGTACTGTTGATAAACGACAGTTCTCTGCGACAGTCACTGACGTTAATCCTTCTTCTTCTTCTCTACAGCAACAGAGAAGTTTCTCTGCAACTCATTTCTTCTTCCCCAACTCTCGATAGTCACTTCTATGACTCCCAGCGTCTATTTATAATCAAACAACCCCGAAATATTACATCATAATTGCATATAATCCTCCCATGACTCGGCAATGAAGAAAGAATATTTTCTTCCATGATACGGGAATTTCTTCCCTGCTTTAAATTTTCACGTGTCCAATGCTCCATAAAAAAAAAAACTCTCCCTGTTTATTGTGTATTATTCTAAGGATAGAAATGAATCATGAGAAGATATTCTCCTCCAATATCACGCATGTAACTTCCAACATGACCCGATATTCTCTCGAAAATATTCTTCCTCTCTGTTTAGCTCAGTCCGGCTATTCTAGCCCAAGTTGATCGATCAAAATGCCCACATATACCCTGTTTAGCTCTATCAAGTTCATCCCAACTGATTCTGGGTATTGAATCTCTTTAGAAATCGTCCAAAATCAAATTGAAAATCCATGCAGACGTGATTGACTTTTCCCGCCAAATTTTGTTATTTGAATTTTGAAGAAGGGTGCCCTTTAACCTCTCATGGGGTGCAAATAGCAAGTTGGGATGAAATATAATTCATGGGGTGGAAATAACCAAATCTTGGGTGCCTTTAGTAATTTTTCTGGGATGTTTTCAGGACTTTTTCGGGGTTCCTCCGGGGTATTTCTGGGGTACTTCCGGTACACTTCTGGGGCGCTTCCGGTACATTTCTGGGATGTTTCCGGGGTGTAAAACACTATTTTTCGAGCCCATTTCGTCGCAAGAGCTTATTTCTCTAAAAATTCCTAAAAAGACATAAAATAACACAATAAGTATAAAATCGAACACTAACAATACATATAATTTAGACATATTAGACACGTAAATGTGTCTATCAAACTCTATGTTCGGTTACATTTGATTTTTCATCAGCTAGCCGAACAAACAAATACTCCATTAAAGCTCTAGTTTGGTTGTCTGTGATTTTGGATTTATTAACCGAACTGCATTTGCAGAAAGTTCGGTTACATGTTCTTCATATAATGCAACCGAACTTTGTTGACCTGGTTTAAATTTTTTGTTACAATTTTGATTTTGAAGATATTTTAGGTCATTTATAGCAATTCACTAAGTTACAAGCATACTTAGGTACCCAGAGGATGTTTTTTCTCCATATTCACCCATCTCAAAATAATTTTTTTCTCCATCTTCTTCTTCTTCTTCTATTGCTTTAGTCACTCAATAGTTCTACTTCTTTTAAAAAAAGATCATCTATTAATTTAAACTTAATAAACAATTAATCATACTAACTAATCATTACCCAAAATTAATCAGGAGGGTAATTAAGGTATTAACATAAATATCTAGATAAGGGATGACCTAGATTTACTTCAAATGTCTGACCCAAAATAAAACAATGGTCCCCCCCAAAAAAGGCTGGTCCCCAAAATATGGTTCCTAAATATCTGGCCTTGGTTGGTGTCACACCTGCAAATGCTCCAAGCAATTTTTCGCGCAATTATGATCCGAAAATACAGTGATTCAGCGATCTCTTATCACCCACTCGTTTTTCAGCCTTATAAGTTTGCACCTATGCAAACAGACAACTTCACTGATTTATATAACGGAAGACTTAACTTAGATTTTCTCTTTACCAACAATGTAGCCCATACTACAAAGGGTTAACGCCATGATTATGCTTCACAGAGTTTGGGGAGTAACTTCGGATCAACAGAATACTAAGTTACAGTGACGGAACTAGGATTTTTGGTTGGGTGGGGCATTGTGGAGAAAAAACTTGCACCTTAACTTATCTTGCATTTTTTGTAAGCAAATTATAACATCGTAAGCCATGATTATATGAGAAATTTTGCATATATATCTACATGTATCTCAAATAGAAACATGTTAATTATGTATATCTACATATTCAACAAATTTTGCATATATACATGCATGCGATTCAAATTACATATCTTAATTATCGTTCAAATAAAAACATGTTAATTTTGCATATCTACATGTTCAACAAAATGGGGTGAGTAATGTTACTTACGTGAGTATGTGCTGGCTATGATACCCAGATTGACTTTGTTTTCCCACCAAATAGTTTTCTTCCAAATGTTATAATGTTTTTATTTCAAATGTGTTGAATATTAAGTTGTGTGATTAAACCTAAATGCTTTTGGAAATTAGAATCGACACATTTTCTTAAGAATGACCACTACTCTCATTGTGGTCAATTATGCAAGTCAAATCTGATTGACTTAGAAGATCCTCAATTATTTAGGTTATTATTATGTGTTTCTAAATTCTTATTTGAGTTTTTCCAGACTCTTGGACCTAATAATTCGGATCCCACCTATGAGAAAATACATCCAATGAAAATAATTTATCTAGACCCTTTCATAGAACCTGAACCTGAACCACAGGTAGCGATAGTTTTCAGAAAACTAAGTATGGTCATGCGTTACTTGTTCATTTTCTTGGTTTATTGCAGTTTCCTTTGGTCAGCTCTATTTGGTTTTGAAGACCCACAGTTATTTCGACCGTTACTTTATGATTCGATGGGCTAATCCTTTCCTAGTCTAGCTGAAGATTTTAAACTTAGCATGGCTGGGAGGTAACCCATGTGTTTGGTACTCTGGTAATGTCCTTCCTTACTTCCTTTAAATAGTAACAATTTCTCCTTGTTCATGTTTTTAATTTCATCTTTAGAACATTGAGGACAATGTTAGATTTAAGTGTGGGGGAGTGGTTATTAATTTTTTACTTTTCTTTTTCAGGAATTTTCTTGCAATTTATGACCAGCTGTTGAGCGGGTCTATTTTTGCTTTGTAGTTATGACCAGCTGTTGAGCGGTTCTACCTTAGGAATTTACTTTTCTGAAAAAAATATATTTATGACCAGCTATGGAGCGGGTCTATTGTAGGTTTATAGGTATATTATGACCAGCTGTGGAGCGGGTCTATTCTTTTTCTTATCATTTTATGACCAGCTGTGGAGCGGGTCAATTTTCTGTTTTGCTCGGGACTAGCAAAATATAAGTGTGGGGAAATTTGATAAGCACGTAAGTGCGACACATTTTCACCCATAACTACATTAGCTAGGACTCATTTTATTTCTAATAAAGTTGTTTTAAGTCTTTTCTAGGGAATAAGCTCTTGCGGCAAAATTGGCTCGAAAAGTGGTGTTTTACACCCCAAGATAAAGTAATAAAGGCATCCCAGAAATGCACCGGAAGCACCCCAAAAATGTACAGGAGGAACTCCGGAAAAATTACTATCTACGCCGAAAAATTACCGTTTGCACCCCATAAAGCAAGTGCTAAAGGGACACCAATACATGATTAGGGGGAGGACATCTTCTTCTCAAATTCAAAAAATAAAAATTGGCGGGAAATTATTTTCTTCACTGGAAGTTGGGTCGATCGGATTTTGGAGGGGTTGGAGGTAGACTAAACCTCTGATTCTTGTTGGGTAGACGTGATATGGATATAGGAAGCTATTTTGGTTGTTGGGATCGATCCAGTTGGGATTGATTCTCGGTTTGAAGAAAACAGGGAGAAACGAGAATATCACGCGTCGATGAGATTTTTTGGAAGATTGCGTGAAGATTAGAGCGTGTTTAACATCTTATGAGCGTGTGAGAATTGTATTGGAGTGATTCTGGACACAAACAAACACATGAAGAGCTTAAACATGGAAATAATTCCTGAGAATGGAAAGAAAATATTTTCGCTTAATGAAAGATTTTGGAAGTAATTGAGCGCGATTCAACGGGATTTAGGTGTATAAATAGGTTGTTGGGATTCATAAAAGGGTTGTCGAGAGTTTTGGGAGAGAAAGGGAGTGATATAAATCAAGTTACCGCATTTTGGTTACTGCTGCAACTCAAGAACACGAAGAACATAGCCCCTAGAAGACTGTCGCTGGAAACTGTCGAATAACTACGACAGTTTTCCAACATTTTCTCAGCAACAGACGCACAATGACAATAGCAGAACACTTCTATCGTTGATTGTAACAGTGTTTGCAACAATTAAAAAGCGTTGCAAACACCCGATTTTTATCGTTTTTTCTCATTTTCATCAATTGTAAAACACTTGTGAGCATAAATGAATTCTTTTGAGAGGTTTTTCAACATGAGGAGCTAAATCTAATCCTTGGGGATATGGAGGAAGCCATTGTTTCGGTAAAAGTGATACATTTCTATTTTAAATTAATTATTACAATTTTATTATGATTTTTGCATCGAACTAAAAATGAGTTATATGATTTTGATTAGTTAGGTGTATTTTCTCTTGTTAAAATATGCTTGCTTTAGGGTTTTGATATTCTATGCTTGGATTAACATCTATTCTTTTGAAAATCTACATGTCTAGGCAAAGCTATTAGAATCAATTTGAATGTTGAGTTGCAGAATTATTGTTTTATTAAATTACTAATATCGACCAGTGGTGGAATCCTAGCCCCAATCTCTCCATAATTTTCGCAACACCTTTTTATTTGAGTTTGTTATTTTTATTTATAAAAATTAAGTCTAAAAAAATCTGCTTTCACAAGTCCGAGTAATGAACTTCTACTACCATTTTCTACAACACTATAATAATCACATCAGGCAACAATAGATAATAGTTAGTATCATGTAAATAAATAGATTATAGTTTAGAACCGGGTTGGGTGTGAGATAAATCTTAATCACTAAAAGCTATCAATAACTAAATGATTTAGTTTGCCGATTGAATTGTTTGTTTGGTTGTCTGTGTATTTAATGAAGTAAAATTGTAAGGTAAACTAATTAATTTATGTTTTGCAAAGCTAATAGAGATTAGAGAATGGTTAGTTTAAAATAATGAACAAGTAGACCACCCAATGCTAAAAATAAATAGATAGAGAGACTAGTATATTTGATAAATTCTGAAAGTCATATAGACACTTACTGAACACCTAAAATTATTTATCAGATAACGATTAAATTAATATAGCCAAGAATGATAAGTTTGATTGATAGATTACATATTCAAATAGAAACTTATTGTTAAAAAAGAAAAATAGTTTGTTGAACCTAGAGCCACAAATTTAGATCTTAATATAGAAACCTTATTATAGAGCATTTTATAATGTACTTAGAACCAGCAATCTATTGAAATAGAAATTAGCATACTAAACCTAGAGCCATAAATTTTAGATCTTAGTGGTAGAAACCCAATTAGATTCGTGTATCATTTTATGTTACTTAAACTCACTTAAAAAGAGTTGATTTTCGCGCGTTTGAAAGTACGAGCAGTACTTGCAGTTAGTCGAGAGATAGCATTTCTCTATAAGGTGGGGAGTTTTTTTGAAGATCACAAGTATGGTTTGATTTTCGAGGACGAAAATGATATAAGGTGGGGAGAACGTAAGGATCCTCAAGCTCGTCAACGCTATTAGACTAGTCAAGAGACAATTTGCAGCTTTTACTCGATTAGTTAATATAGATTTTAATTAATATAAGTTGATCTAACAATAATTTAGATTCGAAACTAGTATCACTAGTTAGGTCTCGAAAATTTATGCGCGATGGGCTATGATAAACACATTTATGTGTCTAATTTGTCTCAATTATATGTATTGTTAGTGTTCGATTTTATATTTATTTTGTTATTTTATGTCTTTGTAGGAATTTTTAGAGAAATAAACCCTTGCGGCGAAATGGGCTCAAAAAGTAGTGTTTTACACACAGGAAAAAATTACTAAAGGCACCCCGGAATGTACTAAAGGCACCCCGGAATGCACCGGAAACGTCCTAGAAATGTCCCGGAGAAACCCAGAAAAATTACTATTTCCACCCAAATTACTGTTCGCATCCCATGACGTTGGATAAGGGACACCCTTCTTCTTCATTTGAAAATTTGAATTTTGGCGGGAAAATGAGTGAATAGTGCTGTCAAATTAGGGTTGGAATTTTGGAGGTGTTTTAGGTCGATTCAATGGCTGAAACTCATTGGGTATATTCTTATGGGCTAAACAGAGATGGTGATATGATCGATTTCAATCGGAATTGGCTGGAACTCTAGTTAGAAGAAATCAAAGTTTTCTGTTTTTGGCGGGGAAAATGGCAGCATGCATGCAAACTTCTCAATCGATTTTCGGACATGTTTCAGAGAGATTCAAGAGCTGGAATTGGTTGGGATTGTTCCTAGAGGATTAACGAAGCTATTATGGGTGATGTTTTGGGTTAGAATTGGCTGGAAATTCAGATGAAAATTTTCAGAGAAGTTACGTGTTTTTTCTCTCACGCAACAGAGGATGAAGTGTTCTTCCTGAGTTATTTTTGGAATGTCTGTGTGTGTGGAGATTTTAAAACACGTACTCAACGAGTTTATACTATGCCAGCTGCAAGACGACTCAAGAAATCGTATGTGGAATTCAATCAGGGAAGAAAATATTCAGAGAATATTTTTCTTTACTCCCGAATAAGAGAAGATTGCTGGGAGTGATTAAGCGAGATTCGTTGCATCTAATATGTATAAATAGCGTCTTGGGGTGGCAGAGAAAGGTTGTCGAGAGTTGGGAGAAGAGAGGAGAGCGAGAGAAGCAGAAATCAAGAGTTTTTAGAACTCGGGTTCTGTTGCTGCTGCTGATGAAGAACACGAAGAACAGACTCGCATGAGCAGTCGCTCTTCAACAGTGAGCTGAGGGTCGTATTCAAGAGTGTCAACAGCAGAACAAAACTGTCGTTCTTTAGCAGCAGTCAATTATTATTATTCTTTTCTGGACCCTTTTTGTCGGTCGTACCTTTACTATTTTCTCCATTTTCTCTTCATTGTAAACACCATTTGAGCTTAATAAAATATTTTGAGAGGTATTTCACTATGATGAGCAAAACCCAAGCACTGGGATGAGAAAGCCTTATTTCATCCATGTGGTAATTTAATTAATTCTTTTATTTACTTTTTGCATTAATTTTAATTGAATTAAGATTTTAAATTAATTACTTGTGGTTTTATTTGATGGAGTATGCTTAGTCCTAGGGATTTTTGATGCGCCATGCTCATAAAATACAAGTAATATTTTATAAAATCTATCTTGTAAATAAACTAGAGTTAATATTTGTTTTGTTTTTGAACTACAATTGCTAGAATTAATTTCTAAATCAACTGAAAATGAAAAAATGGCTGAATCTTTAGTCCCAGTTTCTTGCACCACTGTTAATAAATTTTTGTATAAAATCATTTATTTATTATTTTAGAAAACTTTAATCTTTACAAGTCCGAGTGAACGACAACCCTTTTACTATATCGAAAATTATTAATCAGGCTACTCGAACGTGTCATTCGGATACCGGACGAAGAAGATATCATCGGATAAGTATGAATGGCAAAATAGTAATTCTGACTTAGACCGACCTGGCTGCCTTTATCCAAAGTGTGGGCGCCTTAAGAACTAACTTGGCCTCATCATCACCCAAACGTGTCGAGAAAAAATCATTTCTCTTTTCTTATTCTATTTCCTTTCTTCTTATCTTCTGTTCTTCTTCTTTTGTACTCCGTCGAACTCAAATTCATAATAATTGAGTCGTTTCGTATGAGATATTCATAGGAACTTATTAGTAAGTTGAATCGAAAGTGGAGATGCTGATTCTGTGGTTGAGTTAGATCGGGAGGAGGGGAAGAAGATGATGTAGATGTTGAATTGAGGTTAGGGTTCCTGACATTAGGGTTCTTGTAGAAGTGATGGTGATAAAGTGACGTTCTGGGATGAAAAACCGAATGGTTTTTATTGGATTGAATAGGTGATGTTGTTCTAATGATGAATCGATCGGAAAAGGTAAATCAGAGATTTAATTAGGGTTTCCGGTTTGATTTATTTGCGAAATTGAGTTTGGTTTGATGTTATATTTTATGGGTTTGTTTTTAATCTAGGTGTAGAGGGTTATTCAGGGTTTAATTTTAGTTCTTATTAGATCAAATTGGAGATTAGGGTTTATGTTAAATTGAGATTGTTGTTGGGGAAGTTCAGGGGGATGGTGAAGCTGTTAGTTAGTGGTTTTGATTCATGAGTTCACTGACTTGGGAAGTGAATATGTCATGGCTAACTAACTAGAGATGGCTTGTCTGTGTGTTTGTGACTGCAAGTGTTGGTAGTTAATGGTCTTGGAAATTTGATTAAGATGAATGGGTTGAAGTTACAGGATTGAATTGTGGTTGGGAATGAATAGTACTTCAAATTGAAGTTGTGGATGAGGGTTGAGTTTGTGATGCAGTTGGGTTTAAGTTATAGTGTTGATGTAAAGGAGTATGGTATGCAGCTGAGTATGAACTTTAGATGAATGTTAGGTTGTGGCATGGATTGGTGGTGATGCTGCTGGAACGTAGTAATGAAGTTGTTGTGCTAGTTTTAAAGATGCTTATTGTTCTGAAATTGTGATGCTGAGATGATATGAAGGAAAGTTTGATAGAATATGAAGAAGTTAAGATGTGGTTGAGCTATAGAGAGTAAAGATAAGAAGATGTTCGTGTGGAGAATGACTGCAGTTGGGGTGGTGTTTGGTTTGTTGAGGATGGATTGCGGATGAGAATGGTTTGTGTTGCTGAACTGGTAGAGAGTCACAAAGATAGTGATCCAAAGAAGTTGAAGTTGCAGATGGAGTTGAGGTTTATAGTGGTTAGTAATTAGATGCCTATAGATTAGTTTAATTTGAGAAAGTGTAGTGTTGATATGAGATGTTGTGAATACATGAAGCTGAACTGAATGGGAAGTGTTGCTTGAGAAGATGTGTCGAATGTCTGGCTATGAATTGATTGCAGGTGAAGGATATGTGGAGTTGAATTGCAGGTGAAGTCTGGTGGAGTTTAGGTTGAGAGCACAAGGTTGTTGATTTAAAGGTTAATTTGGTGTGGCAGAAGTGTGCTTATAAATGAAGATTGAAGTTAGATAGTTAGAAGGTATCATTTGTGTTATATATGTGTTTTGATGCATTAGAAGTTTGTCCTGTGCAATGGCTCAGGACAGTGACCTTTCAGCTCAGTCAGATGTCTGACTGAGTTTATCTTTCTGATTTAGAGTGTCTGAGTGAGTTAACTCAGTGACCAGACCTGACCGGACGCGAACTCAGTGGACCTTGACTTGACTTTGGACTTTGACTGGATATTGACCGTTAATAAAACCCTTTGGCTATTATTGACCGTTACTTGACTCAGTTGGACCAGGCCTTAGATTAATGGGCTGGTTTAGTGGGCTTGGGCTTAGGGCTGTTTTTCTTATCTTGATGATTTGGACCCCTTATGGTCCGAACTGACCTTTGGTCCCTTCTGCAAAGTTGAAGATATTCTTAAGGAATATCTGATGGACTATAGAATCAACTTAATTGAATTAGCAAACCTTAGATGAGCTAAAGATAGATGATGAAAAGGTGTAGAACCATAAATGGGCTTATAATCATTAGATAGTTCACTTAACCTATAACTAGAGATTTATATGAGATTATGTTATGAACATGGTGTGAGCCTATTGGCTAAATGCTTAGCACACTGTTATGACTAAAAATACTCTTTTATTAACAACGAACGATTCAAATGATGATCTGGTGGATCGCGGATGTTCAAGTAGGAGTGGTTTGCCTTCAAAACAGGCGGGAACTCTATAACCTTCTTGTAATCATTAAGCCTTCCTTTGTCTGCGAGCATGATGAGACTTTACTATCTATGTGCATGATTGCATGTACTTTGATGTACTATTCTTGTATTTTTGATCATGATGTATATGTTGAATCTGTATGTACGATGTTTTGCTACGATGTGTTTGTCTGTGATATGCATTGTGAGATTTCCCTCCGAGGAGTGTCTGTGATTCCCCACGGCTCTTAGCTAAGTTAAGTAAGGCGGTAATTCATCCGCGGACAATATTATTTAGTAGGGCGGTAATTCATCCATTTTAATAATATCTAGTAGGGTGGTAATTCATCCGTTATAATATTATGCTCATTAATATAGTAGGGAGGTAACTCATCCGTTTGAATATTACAGTAGTAGGGTGATAATTCATCCGTTATGATATTATACATACTATTTTATTTGAGGGAAATCACTCGTGTGCATATGATACTTATTTGTCTAACTTTCTGATCTTGATAGTAATATTCTGAATCATGGTTTGTATGGGCACTCTATGTGGACGATGTTATTACTATTGAGTATGGTTGCTTCATGATGCATGATTCGCTGAGTGATTATTTTCTTCTTTTTTTCTTTCAATTTATATTCTTTGGTACTGTGGAGCATGTTAGTATTTACTTGAAAGTTATATGTTTCCATCGGGCACCCCTGTGGGATGATGTGCTCACTTGTTCCCACTTCAGTTTCAGTTTTCCGAAGAGATGGTGTACTTGAAGACATCCGCTTCCATAGTTTAAACCGATAGCCGATTAAGAAAGATTCTTGTATAATTCATATATATGAATTCTTGTTGTTTGTAAAACAATACACATATATATATTAATATATTTTGGTAGTTTTATCTATAAAGTGTCAGAGGGCTTAGGAATTAGTTTTGTTTTACTTTATGTAATTATGTTCCTTAAGACCAATGATCTAGATGTTGTTACTTCAGTATTAGACCATAATCCTATTGGCTAAGCAGGTTTAAGATTAGGGACGTCACAGTTTGATGGGTCAGTATTTCATTTATGTTTACCACAAGAGAATTGTTTATGATTTGTTTTTAAAACACGAATATAGATTTCGCTCTTTGCTTCTCGACGGTCGTTTGATGTTTCATAAACTCTACCATGTTAAATCCATCAGAGCTTCCACCTTTTTGAGCTAATTTTCTAGCAATTCTTGTTCCGTTTCTTCTTAGAAGTTTTTTATTAGCATAATCATTATTGAGAACTAAGTTGACATTTGAGTTTCTTGGGTATCTGGGGAAGAATTTGATGGACCGGTTGAAAATGGTGAAGAATTTGGTGTTGAGGGAGAAGAATTGTATGGTGACCTTTCAGGTACTAGTTGATTGGCTGCTGAGAATTATGGATTATATTTGTTCAAGACCTTAAAAATATGATAACAACTTTCAAAAGAGAAATGTTCGCCATGTTTTCGCTGCCAATCTGTACGAACCTGTCTTTCAACATCACCATCCATAATACCACTCTCCCGACTTCTCTTGGCTTGCATTATCAATCCAACATAAGAGGTGACTTCCTTATTGATTACAATGAAACGTTATGCCAACCATTTTGCATCACGATAATTTATGTTCATGGTTTGTGCTTCATATTTGTGAAATATGTTTTCCCATATGGTGTTACCATGTTGTTGTGCACCATCGACACAATCTTGGGTAAAAAAAAACATAATTACGACAAATGCATGCATCTTCTGTGAGGTTGTATTTTTCACCATGAACTTTGGTTATTTTAATTTTGCCTTGACTTTGAGATTGTGAATCCATATTATAAGAAAATAAGAATTGTAGAGAAGGTGTAATTGTTTTAGAATTTGAAGAAGATTGAGAGATTGAGAAATTCTAGAGAGGTTTCAGAAACTCCGGTGTGAGTTGAAATGGGTTTGAAATTGAGTATTTATAGAGGGGGGAAATTATATCCGTTGGATGAGGAACTAATGAGCGGTAATCAACACAACAAGCAACGTAGTGACCATCTCTTGCGCTGGAAAGACCAATGAGCGATATTTTGACTATCTGGCGATGGACCATCTATCGCTCGCTGAAAAATCTGTCATATATGACTATATGTTATAGCTGACACATAGGAAGATATGTTTCGCACTTTGGCACACCCATAATGGGTGCTAAAGTGGCAAAATTGTTTGACATGTGCATATGAATCGGGATAATAGGGATAGCCTAAAAAAACGAAAAGAGAAGGGTGTAAGTATGACTTCATTTTTGTCAAAACAACAAAACAAAATAATCATCGTTAAGTAGTGAGTAGATACTCTCCTCCCTCCCTCCATTTGAAGGCTAGCAGGCAGCCAAACCAGTAAGAAGATCGATCCTTCTATCTTGACTTATATGAATAAATATATAATATTGATTGATTAGGGTTTGTTTCTTTTGTTCGGATTTTATCATTTGATTTCATCATTTATTTTTCTTGAATCAATTTGATTTCATCATGGTCAAGGTTTATTTTAATTTCTCAGGGGTTGGTTGGTTTCAAGTTTTCTTATTTGTTTGGTGAATCAGGTTTTTGTTTGTTATTTTTAAGCTTGTATCTTCTTGGTTCGACTTATTTTACTATCTATCTGTACTCTTAATTTATATATCCCTAAATGTACTTGTGAAGAGAAGTATGGTGTCAGAAAAAGGCTACAGATTATTGCGATAAACCAAGAACTATCCACCTGGAGGGAACCAAATGGATGCATCAGCATTTTCAAATAGCCACGATACAAACATCAAGCTAAAAAGAATCAGGACTCGGCTAACCTCCAAGCTTGCAAAAGGGAGCTGAATTGTGGTCATTATACCACGGATATACGAGTCTTATCTTTCAATGGAATCTCCTCGGGTAATGAAGCTACGTTCACTAACTGAAACTTAAACATCAGCACATTCCTCTGATAGACACATTTATGTGTCTAATATATCTCAATTATATATATTGTTAGTATTCGATTTTATATTTATTATGTTATTTTATGTCTTTTTAGGAAATTTTAGAGAAATAAGCTCTTGCGGCGAAATGGGCTCGAAAAGTAGTGTTTTACACCCCAGAGAAAATTACTAAGGGCATCCCAGAAATGTACCGGAAGCGTCCCGGAGGAACCCAGAAAAATTACTATTTCCACCCAAAAGTACTATTTCCTCCCCAATTTCTATTCGCACCCCAGCTCTGGTTAAGGGGCAGCTTCTTCTCAAATTTGAAAATTCATTTTGGCGGGAAAAATAGTTCTTCACTGGCAGATTTTAGATCGAGAAAATGAACGTGTTAGAGGGAGATTCAATCGCTGAAACTTGGTAAGAAGTTGTGATTTAGCCTAGGGAACACATTGTGGGTGATTGTTTTGATCGATTTTGTCTAGAACACTCGTTTCAATTCACGAGCTCAAAACAGAGCAACATGAACTGAACACGGGTTCGATTGTGTTTTTGATGTGCATGGCGTGATATGGAGGCGTAAGACGAACTCTGAGGCGTGTAGAAGCTGAATTAGAGCGTGTTGGACCAAAATTAATGTGTGATGGAGTTAAAAATGGAAATTATTGTTATTTTTGGCAGCGAGCAATAACGGGATTAATGGGAGATTATACATATTTATGATCAAATATTGGGGCTCCAAAAGACTATATATACTAGTCTAAGTGGTCGAGAGAGCGGGGGAGTCTTTGGGAGAGTTTGGGAGTCGAGAAAATTAAAATAAGAAACACGCAGAGAAGAACGTGAAGAACGGACTTGCTAGAGCCGTCGTTCTTCAACAGTATACGCGACACTTAACCGAGGGTCGCATTCAACCGATAAACAACACTTAGCTTATATCGTTTCTGTAACGGCAGTTTGTAACGTTTATATGCGTTGCAAACCCGGTTTTTATTATAATTCTCTTCATTGTAAACACAATTTGAGCATAATAAAATATTTTGAGAGGTATTTCACCATGATGAGCTAAACCCATTCTCTGGGGCAACGGAAGAAGCTATTCCGCCAATAAAAAATGGTAATTTTTATTTTAATTATTTATGCAATTTAATATTTAATTATTTGCCTTGAATAAAAAAAGTTTTCCAAGGATTTTTATTAAGTAATTGTTATTTTAATTGATGGTATATACTTAACTTAGAGTTCTTGATATTCCATGCTTTCAACTTACAATTATTCTTTTATAAAATCAATTTTTGCAATAATTAAAATTACTTAAAAGGAAAAATTTGCATAATAATAATAAAAATATCATTTTAAATTGGTAGAAAAGTGGAATCCTTAGCCCCAGTTTCTCCAAAAATATTTCACATCACTTTGCTATTTTTACGTCATTTCTAAAATTTATTTAAACCAAAAAAAACAAATTATTCCCTTCACAAGTTCGAAAAGAACCCAGTTTTTACCACTATTTACTACATCATTTGAAAATACATCATCCTCCACCCTCAATACCTACAGATGTTATCAATGTGGAGGTTGTTTTAGTCGATTCTAGAGCTAGTTTGGCTACTATTAAGAGTTTCAACAAAGGAACCTCTTGTGGGAATGGATGGATTATGTGCACAATATTTTCTTGATGCTATGAGTTGTGCTGATTCAGCGATAGCTAATGAGTTGCTCCCTTCCATAACTTGGGTAGTTAATATTTGTCTTGCAGGTACTTGTCCGTCTGTTCTTGGAGAATTTATTGCCAGCGCACCACTCACTCCGCTTGTGAAACAAAGGGGTGGCCTCGGACCCATATCTGTTAGCATAGTTTGGAGAAGACTCATGTCTAAGTTGGTTACTTCTTCAGTGGGCAATGGAAAAGTTATTCCCTACAACGGTGAGAGTATTCTTCATGCTATGAACAAGCTTATGGACTTCAAAGATACCTTAAATAACACCTTAGTGCTTATGCTTGATTTTTCCACAGCTTTTAATATAGTTGATTGAACAACACTCATCAAAGAAGTCAGACTGCAATGCCCGGCTATCTCAAGGAGGGTGGAATTTTGTTATGCAAGCTAGCTCGATTATACTACAACAACTTCATTTTGTCTTCGGATCAAGGGGTGCAACAAGGTGACCCACTTGGTCCCCTGTTGTTTGCTTTAACTGTGCACCCTCTTGTGAAGAAGTAGCACTCAATGTAAGTTGGATTTACAAGTTTGGTATTTGGATGATGGAACATTAGTTGGTGATACATTGGAAGTTTTCAAAGCTTTATATATAATACACTGAAGGCATTAGTAGGGGGTACATCTTAATATCAGTAAAAAAGAGTTATTCTGGCCTACAAAAGATCCAAAAGTATTGTGCAGAGCCTTTTTCCTTTTTAACATTAGAAAACCTGCAGTTAGGGTTAAACTTCTCGGTGTCCCTTTAGTTTGGATTTGCAGTTTTGTAGCGACATGGTATTAAGCATAGTCAACAAAACCATCCAGTTGATGACAGCTATAAAAAAAAGTTGGTCCCACATAGTGAATTGTTGTTATGCAATTGTGCAGGTATTTCCTGACTGTATTTTACCATGCACACTACCAATCCTTCAGCCCCGCAACAAGACACGGTTATTTTTGATGTTATATCTCTGAGGAAATTAATCGTGGGGTATGGTGCAGGTTTTAGTCCGCTCCAGCAGCGCAACCTTATATATTTGGCTTCACATAGTCAAACTCTTTCTATGTCCAGCTAGTTATCCTAAATGGATGTGAGGGTAAAATACCCCATTGCCACGTGGAAGCATCACATGAGATGATCTCATGATTAGAAGGTGAACGGAATACATGGAATTATGTCCTAAAGGGAGATTTGCAACTGAATCGAGATATATACTACATAGCCACATGTGTGACGCATGTATGGAGTAGTCAGATCACTCATACGGTCAAGTCTAAAAAGATAGCTAAACATTTAATGAAGGATCAGAGGAGCTGTGACAAAGATGTGACAAGAGTACATAATGTCAGATACTCGGACGAAGGGCGATTAGTGTTATCCTAAGAAGGTGTAGTGCGATATCTCAAAAGAATGAGCAACATGATGTATGAACAAGACGAGATAACTCGGAGAGAAGACTCGAACGATACACATCTAAGGAAGACTACAGAAGACCGGCCCGAGTAAATATGAGATGTACGACGTCACCATTCGAGCTACACCGGGTAGCACCCCCACAAGTCCAGTATGTCTATAAGTACTAGTCCATATAGAAGAAAATGAATATGTAGTTTTAGATGGTATTTGTATAGATAATTCTAGAGAGAGATTTTAGAAAATAGCAAAAAGATAAATCTAAGTTATATTTGTAATCCACCTAAGGGTAAGGCCTTAATAATAAAGATATAGTTTTTTTCGTCGTGGATGTAGGAAAATATAGTTGAACCACGTTATATGGTTGTATTCTTCTTTACTTTTAAGTCTTGTTCATCTTACTTTAGCTTGAATCTTGAATGTATAGTTTTATAATCGTTTGATCCATTTTGGTGTAGTCATCAGAAAAGATGCAACTACATTTTGACTCTAAAAACATGGAGGTATGAAGATTTTATCTACCTCCCTTAACAAGTTTTCAAAGTTTTTTTCAAAATTTCTTAAAAATAAGTTGTTTCTTACTTTTCTTTGTAGATCTCCTTAATAGTAATGAGTCGATCTCGGATTGTAGAAAGATCTACATAACAGCAGGGTCCAACAAACTCTCAAAATGCACCAGATCTAAAATT
Source organism: Papaver somniferum (assembly GCF_003573695.1). Lineage (NCBI taxonomy): Eukaryota > Viridiplantae > Streptophyta > Magnoliopsida > Ranunculales > Papaveraceae > Papaver > Papaver somniferum. Next base: position 84,922 of record NW_020648193.1, read on the forward strand.
TTAGCCTTCTTTTGATTAGAATATATTTTTTCTTTAGTCTATTCCTAAAGAGGCTCAAGAGAGAATATGGTTTGAACATCAGAGAAACTTAAAACTTCTTGTAAAAGTTCAAAAAACCTCCCCCATGAACGAGATGGGAAAAATATACTAGAAAGTAAGCTTCGTGGAAAGAAATATGCTACGATAGTTGAAAAAAATTCAAAGAAAGACTAGTTTGAAGTGTTTTTTTATCCTTTAAAACTCCGTGTAACCGAAAATCTTCTTCTTAGAAATTCAAATTTAGGCAAGGAAAAGAGGTTAGAGAGTACATAATCACTCATCAAACTTTAGTTTGTCAAAAATCAAAAATTCAAGGCATTGAGAAACATTTCCGAAAATGGAATAATGTGCTCAATCCTCATAAATTGGTTTTTACCATTTAAGGTATGACGTGAAGGGGAAGGCAGTTTACTCGAACAAAAGGAAATCAAAACACCCTTTTCCTGTCACCAAAACTTTATTCAATTGGGAAATATTTTGAAGTCATCACAACTTCACAAAATGTACCAGTTAAGTCTTTCGGAACCATATGCATAATCTGAACTATGACTTAGTAATTGCACATGACCTGCAAAACTAGAGTCTCACTTTTCTGAAAGAAAAGCTAAATTAAGCATTATTGCATATTTCGTAGGTGAGGCCATGGTGACGATACGATCTACTCGTACGATTCAAGGAGACACTGGAGGCACGTCACATGAAGGACTTGACGCGATAGAGATAGGCGAATCTCGGTTCAATGGAGTGCTCCCAGGCGAGGGGCAACCCAATAACCAATATCGGGAAGGGTTAACAGATAACTCGGATTCTGGGGGGAAATAAAATCCCTTTGAAGGACAATGTGATATCCACTTGATTCAGCCAGGAGGGTTGCCAAATCAAGTAACAAACACCGTAACTAAGAAGGATGATTCCTCTAGACTTGTTTCCCTTCTGGCCATTATGAAAACACAAAAAGTGCAAAAAGGGAAAATGAAAAAACTAGAACGAAGCAACAAAAGGTTGGAGAAGAAAAACAAGAGACTGAAACATATAACGAAAAGCAAGGTGATATTAGCTGGACCAAAGGAGGTCCCTGAGGAGGAGAATCCTTTGGAAATTTTTTAAAATGATGAGCATATCGACATACCTGATACCTTGAATGAGGAAATGAAAGGATAGATTCCCACGAGGAAGAAAAACAACCTAAGATCATGAAGACGATCATTCAGAAGGTCATCTGATATTAACCTAAGACACAAACGAGGTGATAAACCCAAGAAAGGCGAGGTAAGAATCAATCACGCGTCCAAAACCTCGCGAGAGAGATCGACCCGTACCAAACATACATCATATGAAGAACAATCAGACGAGGATTTAGGGAGATTAAGTTATCTACATGTAGAAGTATCTTTATCACCCGAAAAAGAAGAAAGACGAAAAGAAGAGGTATAAAAAGGCCAAAAACCAATAGGGGATCGATATCTATATCGTGGAAACAAACTAGGCGAGACGATCTAATGTTGAAACGACCCCATCTTAGGGGGCACCCCTTATCCAAACTGTGGTTGCCAAAATCACTTCCTCTGGGTGCCTTTGTCAACTTTTCAAGTTGATTTTTCCAAAAACATTTATTGACCAAAAATACCTACACACACATAAAACACCATAATTAGTACAAAAATGATCCCTGACAATATATAGAATCGAGATAATTTAGACACAAAAATGTGTCTATCAAATACCCCCAAACTTATTATTTTCTAGTCCTCGAGCAAAACTAAAATAAGAAATAAAATCCTAACACACTGTCGCAGGCACCGCGATTGCACTTAGCATGTGCAACAAGCCTTTGAACCCCTTGGTGGCCCTAGTGGACGAGTTATAGTCTCAGGAGGGTTTACAAGAGGTGTACCCACAAAACCTTTACTCAGACCCTAGCTATCTACGCAGAACCTTGGAAGGAATTAAATAATCTCCTTGGTTGGCATACTCTCATTGACTACAGGAGGATGTACCCTGATGCGAAATTCCAATTGATGTAAATGATTTTGCACCCACATACTAAAATTCATACAGAAGTGACAGAGTTCTACTCAGATAATCGCACTATGGATATAATTATCCAGAATCAACAAATCACATGAATAGATTAATAAGATGGATTAGAGAAAATATATATGGTTTTGATGTTGACTAAGGTGAACGATATTTCTCATATCTCTCTGATGGCCACTGTCAAAATGAACCTATCCTAATGGACTGAGATATTAGTCTGACTAATATCAACACAACTGGCATATACAAGGGAACCAGTGGTAGACTTTATTGAATTTAATCTGGTTGGTCTGATGGTCTGGTCTCAAAAAAAAATTTTATAAGAATTCTCTTATTTGTTTTATCTTTTTTTTTTCTTCATGTCAATCACTCTATTTCAACCTACCAGTGGTAACAACTTGATTTGTGTGCCCCACCTAATCACTTAGAGAAACATATTTTAAAAAGAAAACAAAATAAAAACAGAAGTGAAAAGACTTAACGAGATATGGCGAAACTACCATGTTATTTCTAACACCTGAGCTATGTGCTTTTATGAATAGACTATATATATATATGTTTCCTTCAAATCAGATTGGTTCCTCAACTCCTACAACCAAGATACTTCCATCCACTTAGATTCGTTAGTTCCATCGTTAATTGACATAAATTTCTAGGATCCGGAGTTTATTTATTGTAACCAAAAACTAACAAAAAATTTCTACCCCACCCGCAAACTTAAATCTAACATTCTACTCAATGTTCTAAAGATGAAATTAAATGCATGAATAAGGAGAAACAGTTACCACTTGAATCAAAAGAGTTAAGGAAAGATATTACCGTGTTGCAAGAGCATGGGTTACCTCCCAATAAGTATTAAGTTTAAAGTCTTCGTCCAGACATAAGAAAGAATTAACCACCTCGAATCATATAATAATAGACGGAACAACCGTGGATCTTCAAAACCAAATAGAGCTGACACAAGTAAAAGGAAATAGTGATTGGAAAACGTAATGAACAAACCGATCACAACCTTATCCAGTATTTATTTAGGACGGCTATATCTAGTTGTGGTTCAGGTTCAAACTCTATAAATAGGTTTAGGTAAACCTCTTTGGGATGGATTTCCTCAGTGGAAAGATCTGATTCGGGTTGTGGAGTCTGGAAAAACTCAACGAAGAAAATTGGAGTACATAATAATAACCTGAATAATTGGGGATCCTCAAAGTCAATCATGGTTGACTCACATAGTTGACCATAATGAAAGCGGTGGTCATTCTTAAGCAAATGTGTCGATTTAAATCTCCTAAAGTAATTAGGCTTAGTTTCAAAACTTAATAACTGACATATTTCAAACTCATACGTTTCTACAGTTGGAAAAAAAATTGTTGGTAGGAAAACAAAGTCAATCTTGGTATCATCACCTAGGTAAACCACATCAACCAGAGGATGGGTGTCTAACTTATTTATGAAGATACTCTTATGAAATAATAAAGTTATATATTTCAAGTCCACCCTAAAACTTAGAATTTTAGGTGTCTCTAGATAGACTAGTTACAATATTCCTAATTTCTAGACCATCAAGTTCCTGAAAAAGGTCAATTGCTTTCTCTAAATTATAATCAGGTGGTTCATCCTCTAAATGCATCTGATGCATGTTCATATTCTCTATGGTCAACCCTAAAGTTTCCTTATTGTCTTGAAGCACGATCGCTGGCCTATTCTCCTGATCGGAAGCTAGAATTACATGCAAAGTTTCAGGTGGGCCTAAACAAGGGATTAAGGTAGACTCAGAAGCTATTAATGTTTCAAAAATAGCTTTCCATCTATCAATATCTAACATAGGGATAGAATCCAACAGAGCATTTACTTGTTCAATATTGCTATCATCAACAAAATCCAGGCTAAAATGGGACAGACAACTCTCTAATGGATCTTCCAATAAGATGTTTGGCAATTACTCCTGAAATAAGGTTCCTATCATGTTAACCTCTTCAATGCATGTGTCATCTATCTCAGAATGTAGCTTATTTATATTAAAAATATTCAGCTCAATAGTCATATTACCAAAACATAGATTCATGATACCATTTGGACAGTTTATGATCGCATTAGACGTAGCTAAAAATGGGTGACCTGAAATCACAGGTATATGATGCTTTGGTCGGGGACATGTTGGGTATCTAGGACTACGAAATCCACGGGATAAATAAACTTTTCAACCTCAATAAAAACATCTTCTATAACATCTAGAGGAATTTTAACAGATCTATCAGCTAACTACAGTGTTATCTTGGTAGGTTTCAGTTCATCAAGTCCTAGATTTAAGTACGCATGGTACGGAAGTAAGTTCACACTAGCTCATAAGTTAAGTAAATCTTTCTCTACCATGTGTTTTTTTATCGTGCAAGCAATGGTAGAAGCACCTTGGTCTTTATACTTAGGAGTTGTAATGTTCCGAATGATTGAACTTACATGACTAGCTAAAAAGGCTTCCTTATGGACACTAAACTCGCTTTTGCGTACACATATCCTTAAGGAATTTGGCATAAGACGGTAGTTGCCTAATTGCTTTTAATAACGGAAGGTTTATGGTTACTTTCTTAAAGACCTCCATTATGTTATTAAAATTGGATTCATTCTTTGTTGGTACTAGTAGATGTGAAAATGGGGTTCTAGGCATAAAATAAGACCTCTCAGGAACCACATTGGCATCACTAGAAACTTTGTCAGTCTCTTTAGCTAGTGGTTCCTCTTGGTCCTTTTGGGAACTAGAAGGTGGATCTACATTATGTCCACTGTTAGGCATGGCTACTTTAATATATAGTGTTTTACCACTCCTAAGGGTTGTGACAGAATTCACCTGATTAAATTTTTTATCTTCTCTAGGATTGGGTATTAGTTGGCTAGGGAACTTACCTTCTTCTCTTAGAGACTCATTTATCAGACCAACCTTGGTTTTTAAATCGAAATTAACCTGATTATTTTCTAGTCCTATTCTGTTATTAGCTTGTAGACTTTGTTCTACTGATAACTGAAATTTCACAGTTTGCTGAGTTAACAAGGCGAGAGATTCATCTAAACTTAAGATTTTCTTACCGGACTGATTCTGAAACTGAGCTGGTCCTGAAGGATTCTTAGTATAGCCAAAACCTGGGGGAGCATTAGTATTACTAAACTGACATTGAATCTGGCCCTTAGACCAAGAAAGGTTCGGATGGTTTCTCCAACTAGGATTATAGGTTCTGAATATGGGTCAAATTTATGATGGTTATCGAATCTAGTGTTATTATAAAGAGCATTGGCTTTCTCTTCAATATTCTGGCCTTCCCAAAAAGGCTCTAATTTACCACTAGTATGACTCACTTTTAAAGCTTCTAACCTTTTTGATATAACAATAATTTTGGCATCCGATTCATGGCTTCATTCTACCCTATTAACGTTTCCTCTGCCTAGAAGAATTGTTTTTTATGGTTCCTTACTATTTTCCCATTGTTGGGTTTTTTCGGCGATTTCATTCAAAAATTTCATCGCCGCATCAACAGTTTGGTTTTCAAACCCACCAGTGTATATAGACTCAACCATGGTTGTTATGGAATAATCTAAACCATGATGAGGACACTGGGAAAATAAACGATCTGAACTAGCCTAACTTTTTCTAAACCATGATGAAGATATTGGGATAATAAACTATTTAAACGTTTCAAATACCTATACAAAGATTCTCCCTCTTGTTGTGAAAATGTGCATATTTGCGTCTAATAGACGATGTTTTGTGCCTAGGGAAAAACTTATTGAAAAAGACAGATGTAAGTTGTTCATATGTCTCAATAGACTTGGAAGTCAAACTATAGAGCCACAATTTAGCTTTATCTTTTAGGGAAAATGAGAATAACCTAAGTTTCAAATCATCATTATCTAAGGCTTTAATTCTTAGGGTACTACAAATTTCTTCAAAATCCCTAACATGGTAATAGGGGTTTTTATTTTCTTTCCCTAAGAAGATTGGGAGGATTTGTAAGGTCCCAGATTTCAGTTTAAGATCCGAGCTTGTTCCTCCTCACTCATCTTGGAGTACTTCTCGGAGAGTAACATAAAAACACTAGCACCTCCACCAAAGATGGTGACAGAAGGAACAGTAGCAAAACTAAGAAAACCACTAGCAAAAGAACTAGGCACTTCATCACCTCTAGTAAATTGACCACCAACACCACCATATCTCTTTCCCATACCAGAGGAAGGAACCTTATCAGCGAAATTAATCTCCTGGGGTATCTCCACTTCCAAAATCGGATTGGTCTCCTCATTCCGAGAAGGAAATTAAGGGATCATGTAACAACACATGATCCACATCCTCCAAAACTTATGATCCAACTCCATCACCTCATCATCACAAATTTTTTTTATAGAATGTCAATATCCAAAGCATGTTCGTGAACATCGCCACCATCATTTGATAGACCAGAACCATCATGAAGCCTCCCTCGCTGTACATAAATGAAATCTGATGCAAGGTATAAAATACGGGAAATATATATATACCATAGCATAATAAAACGATATATTCTTCTATAGCATACTCAGCTGATCGAATAGTCCTCACATGACGCATACGACCAGTAGAAGAAAACCACTTTAGTTCACACGGCCTATAAGACGCCAAATGGCTATACATATAGGAAAGCCCAGAAAGAATACTATCTACATCATCCCAGCAATAAATATAGGGGCCCACAATCCAAAGAGGAAGAAAGGAGCACTTCGAATCGCTTTTCCTACGAAGAGTATAATTACTGGCATGGGGAGCATCCACATCGGACAAGAGCAGGGGACCCCTCAAAGCACATCGAGATCGTGAGAGTCCTACTCCAAAACCATTAAAATTCTTCAGCTGCTGACACCAGTAGTTATCCAAAAAAAATCTCAACAGTATAAAGATATTTCTGAGCAGGGACAAACCCATTCTTATCGTGCTCGGTAACCTTACCCAGACTTCAATGAGATCATTCTTGGACGACCCGGTATAAATTTCCATGGGTCTGAATTATGCCTAGTTTAGGGTCAAGACGACAAAGCACCACGTATTGGAACGGATCCAAGGGAAAATACAGAGGAATGAGAAGTCCATCCTCTAACAGACCTTCAGTCAAGATGATCTCGTTCGGGCCGCATGACTGCACGAGGATTTCTATGATCAGAACTCTGGCTTGACCCTCTGGACTAGCAAAAGAAACTTGGAACTTTTTTAGACAATGTTTAATATTCAGATTCTCCAAGTAAGCGATATTAGACATATCAGAAGGACGATTGATTCTGGAAGGATTAGTAACTGGTCTCTTATCACTGAAAAAACCAAATAGTTGTAAAGGATAAAAGATATCAGAAACATAAACTGATAACAACCAATAATTGAGGAAAAATGGGCTATCCAGAGATGATGATAGCAAAACCATGACGATAAAATATCAAGAGAAGTGATCATAAGGACGACATTAATATACCAAACAACCTTAAAAATAAAAAAGAAGGAGAAATAACTCTTATCATCTGCATGATGGAGAATTTATTCCAGACATCTTGGAGACTTTAATGAAATCTAAGAAGTTAAGAAGGAACAGGAAAAGACATAGAAGAAAGAGAACAAAAAGTTCTGAACTCTGCAAAGTGGGAGAAGAAAATAAAAACATGACTCTCCGTCAATATAAACCTTTGGACAATGAACATGTGCCTCTAGTCCAACAAGTAAAAATACATTAAAGACGACGAGGTGGCAGAAATCTCGGGATATGGAGATAAAAGATGAAATGGTCATACGTTTTCTTTCTATCATACCTTTAGTAAACTGAAAAGAAAAAAAATCAAATTGTGAGGGTAAAATACCCCATCGCCACGTGAGTAGTCGGATTACTCATACGTTTAAGTCTAAAAAGATAGCTAAACATTTAATGAAGGATCAGAGGAGGTGTGACACAGATGTAACAAGAGTACATCATGTAAGATACTCGGACGAAGGACGATTAGTGTTATCCAAAGAAGGTGTAGTGTGATGTCTCAAAAGAAGGAGAAACACGATGTATGAACAAGATGAGATATCTCGGAGAGAAGACTCGAATGAGACACCTCTAAGTAAAACTATAGAAGACCAGTCTGAGTAAAGATGAGATGTACAAAAGTTTCACCATCCGAGATACATCAGGCTGCACCCCCACAAGTCCGATTTATCTATAAATACCAGTCCATGTAGAAGGAAATGGATATGTAATTTTATATGGTCTTTCTACAGATAATTTTAGAGAGAGATTTAGAGAAGAGAAAAGAGAGAAATTTAAGCGATATTTTTAATTCATCTGTAAGACCTTCATAATAAAGAGATGGTTTTTTCGCCGTGGATGTAGGCCAACATAGCTGAACCACGTTACATGCTTGTATTCTTCTTTGATTTTGAGTCTTGTTCATAGGTTGAATCTTGAATGTTTATAGTTTTATAGTCATTAGATATATCGGGTGTAGTTATCAGAAAAGGTGCAACTATAACGGCGTCTCCCTTAAAGTTACTAGTGACTCCTACCAGCTTGTGTTACAGTCTTTTATTCAGGTATGTGGTTTTCCTTCTACATACTTCCTCGAGGATACTGTCTTCCCTGGCAGTAACTTATTTTGAGGCTATAAAGAAACAAGTCCTCTCTACCTTTCAAATGTCAGAACGTGATGCAATTTTGTGGCAGTGCAATAGGGTGAACCATGCTCAAGATTACATGTTGGCCTTAGCCATTTTTGAGTTTAATCAGAGACTTAGGACGAAGAAATTTAGGAATGGGGTCAGTCATAGACTTGATATACCTATTTTCACTAAGGGTAGTTTGTACTTTAGTTGCAGCATAGAGATGAATACCTTTTGGTGATCATGCTTATGTGGGTCGGAAATTCAGACATGACTTGATTCAGGATGTTTTTACTGATATATGTTATAAGGTTAGTGTGCCTACTAAAAAAGAAGTTGATTTGGGCTTCTTGTTTAACAAAGGTAAATACCCTGAGACCCGACATCATTCTTGTTTATAATTTGGAAAATGGCCAAAAGGTACTTGGATGTTACTGAAGCTTCACCTTTCACAGGTGGTGTCACTAGAACCTTATTCCTGGAGAAACTATTTCTCAGACTGTTTCAAGTAAATGCAGTAAGTATCTGGATAAGTGTGTGGCTCATGGTTGATTTTGGTGTCCTGGATTTTTCTTTCATAGGTTTAAGTGAGAGCTCACAGAAGACACTACACTCTTCTTGAAGAGGTTTAAGTGTGTGGCTCATGGTCATGATTTTGGTGTCTTGGCTTTTTTTGTGGTAGGGGATCTCAGATAAGACACTACACTCTTTTTTGAAGAGGTTGAAGAGTCCAGAGTTTAGATAATAATGATGCAAATGTTGGTTATGGCAGTTTTATCTCTTGTAATTTAAAAAGAAAAAATAATCATGTGGGTCGGTGTAGGTGGGGAAATGCCGAAATGTTAGGCACCGTGATTCACGTGGGCTTAGAAAAAATATCAATTGTGTGTGGGCTTATATAAAATATCAATTGCAGTTGCTCAATTCCAGTTATCATGTGGGTCGGTATAGGTGGGGAAATGTCGGAATGTAGAAGGTTGTTTTTAGGCATACGTAAAAATTTCAGGGCATACTGAATAAAGGAAAAATAGGAATGTAAATATCAAAACCATTAACCCCTTAACCAAATACTTTTGTTAATGGAAAATCCGTCCTTTTAGGATTAGTGTTAATACTAATGATTAGTTAAAATAATTCTGATTAGTGATTATTTTTAAGATTATTTAGTTATAAGTGTAGATAAAAAAGTTTGAGTAAGAAAAAAAAAGTTAGATTTTTTTGGAGAAGGAGAAGGGGAAAGTGAGAAAAAACTTGTAACTTGAATTTGATTCAATGGATGAGGAGGGTAATTCTTCATCTAAAAAACCTAGGAAAATACACATCAACTACAACAATGATTCCCAAATGGCTGATTCTTAGATTATGAGAATGATTTTACTCAAACTCAAACTCAAGCTCAAACTCAAACTCAATATGAAGATTTTTATGAGCCAAATCCAGATGATGAAGACATTGATGAGGAACCCAATGCTTCTAATACACAGATACACTTCTATCCTAGGCTCAATCTTACTTTTATAACTCTAAATTATCAAAAGTTTGTATTTTTTCATAATGGTTCGGCGAACCAGGATGAGGTTCGGCTTACATCTATGAGCCGAACCAACCCATTGATAAACAGTTTGGCTAGCTGAAACTGTTTAGGTATGCGCCGAACATATATTTTCCACTTCCAACCCATTTGCTAGATACAAGTCGGCTTATATGAAATTTTCATATAAGCCGAACCTATTCATGAGAGTTCTGGAATAAAAAATGTTAACGTTTCGGCTTATATAATGAAAATCGCATGACCCGAACATATATTTTCCACTTCTAACCTATTTGCTAGATACTAGTTCGGCTTATAGTAAATTTTCAAATAAGCCGAACCTATTCCTGAGAGTTCTGGAATAAAAAATATTCACGGTTCGGCTTATATAATGAAAATCGTATGAGCCGAACATGCCATTAAAAATCGTTTGGTACATAATTTGTTGATGGTTCGACACATATTTAGAATATCGTATAAGCCGAACCCTTTGTATGTACAAGGTTCGGCGCATTCTATGATTATCGTATAAGCCGAATCTAACTATTGATTTTTCCTTCGTTGTATTGAACCTTGTGATATTCTTTGTGGATCACGTTTTCCGGACCTGTACCTATGGAAAATCAACCTAATCTAGTAGAAGTAATTCACGAAGATACTAAGGATCACTTCCAAAATGATTTGGCATGTAAGATCTTGGTGTTTACCTTAATGTTGTAGGAATATTCCGAAGTTTTTCTTACTAATTATTTGTGTTTGAATAAATGTAGAGATGGAAAACTAAACCCGAAGCACTGGCTTGGGCTGAGGAACACGCGATGAATATAAATTGCGTACTAGTTAAAGGACGACAAAGCCGAGGGGATCGGTTTGAATTGATTTGTAAGCGAAGTGGAACCGGCGATAGCAAGGTTAAAAAGGGTTTTGTATATGTCGGGAAGACTGGGAGAAAGAATATGACAAAGATGAAGAAAACAAAGTTCCCTTTCAAGATCTTTTTCAACCTCAAGAACAAGAATAAGTCTTTGAACAAAGATGATGAATATTGATCATTTTTGGAAACAATTAATCTTAGATCCTCTCCCAACCGAAGACGACGAGGATGATCTAGAAATTTGGGACACGACAAATGAGGAAAAGTTGGTGGAGATGTATAGGAAGATGTTCCGAGCTCAAAAACAAATACTATTGCACAACATGATGACGGTCATGTATCCTTTCACCCAAGAAAATATTTTGGAACCGGAGAAGAGTGAACCGAAAGGTATGAAGAGTAAGAAATCGAATAATTTTCAAACTAGACAAGCCAACAAGGAACTATTGGCTACTCATAGGGATCCATCCGGCGTTGACTATCATGATGCAAGATATGATAAGGAAAATAAGGAAATTGAGAAGGTGATGAAGGAGGAAGTAGTGAAAGTTCCAAGAAAACGTGGTCGTCCGAGTATTCAAAAATCTGAAACAAGTAATAAAGAGGTCGATGAGAATGATTTTCTGTCACAAGCAAAGGATATTAAAGAGGATGTAAAGGGAAAGAGTAAGATGTATCCTTCACAAACCAACATAAATGAGAAAAGGACCGTACATGAAATTGGCAGGATGAAAGGGCCAAGAAGAGGTAAGTCCGGGAACTATTTGAGGCCTATCAATTTTATATACGATAACTACTTGGAAAATCTATCGCCGATAATTCATGAGCATATTGTAACAATGGACGACGTAAAAGGTGATAGAAATTGTGGATATTACGTCACGGGGGAACAAATTGGTCATTTTAAGGAAGGGAACAATCCGGTGCCCCATGAAAATGAAGTCAACTATATTAGGCAACGATTGTTAAAAAGGCTACGCCGGAACAAATAATTCTACAAGACAATGATGAGAGGAGGTCCAATAGGAGATGCAGGGGTGGCAGCAGAGTACGTTGCATGGGAACGTCGTTTACACGGGGATTTAATAATCACCCAAGAACATTGGATGTCAATGCCCATTTGTGGGTTTTTAATAGCGGAGGCATTCGATTGCGTCGTACATTGTTTCGGGTGGACAGGTAGTAGTTTTACTTATGTGCCTCCAACAAGACCTTCCCATGATGGTGTAAAAGATAGGAGACTTGTTATGAGATTTGTTCAAAATTTTCATTTTATCGGCCTCAAGCTTAGACCCGGTTGCCCATTACCACCCTTGATAGGTGCAGCCTTTTGGCCTAAATTTAAAAATAATTACGCAATGGATTGGTGTGCAAATTATGAAACTGAAATGAATCTTTGGCAAGCTTTTAATGGGTTTATACCAAGTGGACAAGTAATCGAATTTTCCAGTACTGAGGATGAAGATGATAAGCAAGAGGTTAGTGAAGATGATGAGATTCGTTTAGGATCTCCTTAGTCTCTTGATTTTCTTGTATGATGAGGATGATACAACAATAGAATTGCAATTACATGTACCGATCAAAATGAAATATTTGAATGATTTACTATTTTGTGTCCTTAGTATTTATTCATTCACCAACTAGTGAGAAATACGGCTTGTATTTAATTGATATTTGGAGCCGAACCACCAAAGGAAGCTAGAATCATGAACACAGGAGATGGTTCGGCTTGTAACATTAGTTAAAAGAAAGCCGAACCTGACAAAATTCTGTCAAGTTCGGCTTATAACATTATTTAAAGGTTAAGCCGAACCTGACAAAATTTAAGAAAACCAGTTTGTTTGTCAGGTTCGGCTTATAAAAGTATTTACAGGTTAAGCCGAACCTGACAAAATTTAAAAAATTTAACAATAAAAAGATGATTAACTATTACGCTATTGATTAAAACATGAAATTCAAGGTGTCCATAAGACGAATCTGGTGCAGTTAACAATAAAAAGAACTTGCAAACTTAAAAGTGCAGTTAAGGACGACCCTTATTTTTAGTTCCACGACCACCTCTTCTTCCTCCTTGGCGTTCATCTTCCGAAGCATCACCTCCACTTGTACATTCACCAACTTGTCGAGACCTCTTAGTGGTAGGCCTTTGTGCAGGTACCTCGGATTCCTCAGGTCATTGTCCTTTGTTTATAATTGCACCCCACTTGTTGTAGAGGTATTTATGTTCTTTAACAGTCAAAGGTGTTTTGCAACCAAGTTTGTTCTTCATTTTTTTCAACATCTCCCTACCCGCGGCAACCTATTTTCATTTTACAACAACTTCCAACCGTGAGTACGAAGACATGTTCACCATGAACTAATATATGCAAGAGTATAAAGCGAAATCATTCTTACCATTATCTTGAGAGCCATCACTAGTTCTTCTGAAGTAGAATTGGCAGAGATCTTGATTTCCTTATCTACTTTCTTTTGACTTTTCTTATTGATAATGAAGGGATGAGAAATCTGGTTATACCAATCCATATAGCCCGGTTCCTCTTCACATGGATCATCACCTAAAGGTACTAACTTGGCAGCATCTAATTTGTTATTATCTAAAGTCTTCCAATACTCAAAGGTGGGTCCGGGATCATACTTTGGTTCCCATGATGGAGTGGTGCTTTTAGTTCCATTTCCACCCTTTGGCAACAACATGAATTTCTTTTCAAACAAAGGAACCTTTTGGATACATCCTAATTGACGGAGTATTCGCCGAGGATCGTATATGACATAACCACCAGGATAAAACAATGGACCATGGTACATAGCCACTGGCATATCCTCATCTTCAAACAATTTCATCTTCTTCATCTTCCTTCACATAAGGTTGAAAAAGGACATTACCAACACCCATTGTATCTAACTTCTCCCTCAAACTTGCCACCAACTGCTTTTTGTTCCTTTTCTTCGAGTCCTCATACTCGTACCTTGCTGCTGTTGGATCTGTATCAACCCACTCGACATCTTTTTCAAGCTTATTGGTCAATCCCAAAATTGGGAAAGGGTCATATACCCACACCTACATCCAAATAACCACATAACTAACTTAAAATGATTTAAGTAATAGAAACAGACCAGTAGACGTTATTTGTTTTGACACAACAAAGTAAGAAGAAAATTTGAAAACTCAGTGCATTGTTCGGCTTAAAAGTAACAAGTATTATAAGCCGAACCTGACAAGATTTATTGTTCGGCTTATATGTGAGCATAGTAATAAGCCGAACCATACACTGATGACACAACAAAGTAAGAAGGAAACTTGAAAACTCAGTACATTGTTCGGTTTAAAAGTAACAAGTATTATAAGCCGAACCTGACAAGATTTATTGTTCGGCTTATATGTGAGCATAGTAATAAGCCGAACCATACACTGACCTAAAAATTTTCAAGTTTGATCGTCGAGAATTACCTGAAGCATAGTGAAGTTTCCTCCAATGTTTGTGCTTGTCAACCTAGAAGAGCCCGCAAGTTGGTCCAGCAGGTAAGCTAGAGAAGTCGTTCCCCAAGCATACTTGTTAACGGTATCAATATTCTTTATCAATTGGAGATAATTATCATTCACCTTATTTCCCGTAAGGTCGGGAAAGATATCTCTGCCAAGAGTATAAATAAAGTAGGCGGTACCGGTTTGCTTCACTCTGATCTCATTCATTACCAACAGCCCTTCCTTTACTTTATCCTTTGTGCCCTCAAATTTCTTTTTCAAGTTAGTTAGCTTGATCTTCTTATTCTTCTTATTTCTTCCACTGGGTATGAAAACGGAATCGACATCTTTAACGGATCGACAAAACTCCAACTCAGTTTTGAATACATCCCAACCAAGAAATTCCTCGAACAACTTGTATAGCTCATCCAAACTCATGTCATATTAACCAGCATCCACGCTTACACCCCTTGCCTTAAGGCCTGTAATCTTACTCGCCTCATCAGGAGTGATTGTCATCTCTCCAAAAGGTAAGTGAAATGTGTAAGTCTCTGGACAAAATCTCTCGACAAAAGCAGACATTGTCGCACTATCGTATTCCTGATGTCCATATTGAATGGCAGACCATAAAGCAGAGGATTGTACGTAAGCAACCACCTGAGGAACCTCTTCAGAAAGTTTCCATTCCGCTTCCCTCTGGTGTCCCAATACTCGGACTGCACGGTTGTGATCAGTAGTCTCATAAATTCTTTTTACCCAAGATTCGACGTACCCAATCAACACATTTCCACCATCTTCCGGAAGACCATGAGGCAAACCATCCGATCTAGGTGAAATTACGTCATCTTCACCAGGAATGTGTAAACTTGTAACCCGTTGTTCTCTCTCGGGTTCTGCAACCTTCTTCCCTTTCTCTGGTTTTCGTTGGGGTTGTGTTTCTTGATTAACATCAACTTCTTCATCATCATCTATTCTTTTTTCTTATCTTCCAACTCTTCCTTGTTCATCTGTTTCTTCTAAAATGTCAGTTCCTCTACCTCCCGCTCCCAATTTTTTCGTACCTCCTCCTCGAGGATCGAGAGTTTTAGAAGTAGAAGGAGTTACCTCCATCTTCTTCCGCCTTTTAGCTGCAACGTTCCTGATATACGTATAAAACTTATAAGCATAATACTTCGAACAACAAAAGAAAACAAACTATATATGAAATATAAATTTGAAACACCAAAAACTTATCAACAAATAACAAGGTTCGGCTAACCCGAAGTAACACAAATGAGCCGAACTATGTCTTTAAATTTTGATTATTATATAAAGAGAGTGGTTCGGCTTATAGGTACAACACACTTGCAAGCCGATCCTCTATATTCGGCTCATAACTCATACTATCGAATAAGCCGAACCTAAACTTATGAAATGAAACACATATTCGGCGGATAATGAAATCATGTAATAAGCCGAACCTACACTTGCACAACTTATGAAAAATTCTAACAATACATATTCGGCACATAATGAAATCATGGGATAAGCCGAACCTACACTTGCACAATTTATGAAAAATTCTAACCATACATATTCGGCGCAAAACTAGTACAATCCAATAAGCCGAATCTAAACTTATGAATTAAAACATATATTCAGCGCATAATGAAATCATGGGATAAGCCGAACCTACACTTGCACAATTTATGAAAAATTCTAACAATACATATTCGGCTCAAATCTAGTAGTATCGAACAAGCCGAATCTACACTTATGAATTAAAACATATATTCGGCGCATAACGAAATCATGGTATAAGCCGAACCTACATTTATGGAAACCTAACAATACATATTCGGCTCAAAAATAAATGTGTCGAATAAGCCGAATCTACATACATGGGTGCTATTTAACGAAGTTCGGCTCACAACTAAATTAAACTGTTAAGCCGAACTGTTCATCTACACTTTCAGAGATCAATTTCAAGAGCAGTTCGACGCAAATCTAAACTTATTTTTGAGCCGAACCACAAACTGTAACTGCCGGAAAACCCTAAATTCTGACGTATTAACCTATTATAACAATCTAAAAATAACAAATAGTGATATGGGTTTGTAGAACTTACTTTCTTATTCTCATTTCTGCAGTTGGTTCTTCACCTGGATGATTTTCCCGTTCGATTTCTGTTTGGTTTTCAGTTTCTTCAATTGGTTCTTCAATTGATTGAGAGGTTTTAGAACGCGATGCTTTAGTTTCTACACGACGACCCATATTGTTATATAGTGGAGTTTAATCGACGATCAAATTTTAAGGAACCGACGATTAAAATTTTTCGTTACGGGGGATGAATTTTTTTTTTTGGAGAAGAGGTAGAGGTTCGGCTCGTTTTGGAGGAGAAGATGAAACTGATTTGGGATTAGTAATTATGGGATTAGAATTGAGGTTTGTCTATATATTAAGCAAAAGGGCAAATTAGTAATTATGAAGATTTAAGGGTAAATGGGTAATTGTACAAACTTGAAGGGATACCCCTTATAAGGACACCCTAGAATCCTAGATAGAAAAACTACTTTGTATGCCTAGAAATATTTAGTGATGCCTAAAAACAGCCCTCCGAATGTTAGTCACCGTGATTCATGTGGGCTTAGAAAAAATATCAATTGCATGTGGGCTTACATAAAATATCAATTGCAGTCGCTCAATTCCAGTTATCATGAAAATGTACTTCACATTCAAATTAGACATAAAAAGCGCAATTGGTGAAAGCAACAGTCAGCATTCCATTCCAACAACCAAATTGGCTACAATTGTTGTCAGCTGACTCACTTGCATTCCACTCAGCATAGACTTGCGGGTGTGGGACCCATCTGGCCACATTATATTTTGATTGAGCTCTACCTCTAAGCCGTTCAGCAACACAAACACATTTTTCTTTTAGTCGAAGGTGAAACCATGGAGCCATCATCTCCTGAACATGATAGCACAACAACCCACAAGGCTCCAGCAAGACTCCTATCTAACACACAACTGATTTGGAGCTAGCTAACCGGAGTCCCAAATTGCATGTACTTTGCATCTGAATATACCAAAGGGTCTAGATGCAAAGTACGCAGAGAAGTGTACTTTGCATCTGAATGTACCTAAGTGTGTAGATGCAGCTATGTTCAAATTAGCAGACATGGATCAATCTCTTCCGGAACAAAAGACACTAGCAATTAGTAGATATAAATACAGTTCTAAACCATTTGAAAACATAAAGTTCTAAGCTCTGTAGAAAAGCTCAACATTAGCTATTCATGAATATAACTACAGGTTTATAATCCTAAACCACACAAAACAGGCCATAAAGTTAGAAGATCCATGCCCAAACATAACAAGCAATTTATATAAGAGGATCATCACAGTACTCTCAAGTGGTTTGTCCGCTCTGTTTAACTTACAGAAGTTAACCTTGAAGCTACTTGGCACTTTCAG
Source organism: Papaver somniferum (assembly GCF_003573695.1). Classification (NCBI taxonomy): domain Eukaryota; kingdom Viridiplantae; phylum Streptophyta; class Magnoliopsida; order Ranunculales; family Papaveraceae; genus Papaver; species Papaver somniferum. Next base: position 102,962 of record NW_020648193.1, read on the forward strand.
TTGACAGTTCCCTTTCAAGTGCTTCCATAGCTGACAGTTTCCTTTCAATTTCTGCAATAAAGAATGAAAAAATTTATTAAAAAGAAAAGCTTTACTGTCAATTAAGGTTGTTAAATCGTGATCAATTTCAATAATTCTTAGTCGAACAGTACGTTAGATCACTGATTCACTGCGGGTTCCAGGATATATGATAGAGCATGAATATTACATATGCAAATATAAACAAGATCTTTAGTGAATAATTACTATTTTTAGATTGCTATGTTGGAATTTCAGCTTCTTAATATCATAATAATTACTTTAAGCGGAAATGAATTCCCCCAGGAATGGAAAAGGATGATAACTTGCCTAGGTACTCCTCATCCAACTGTTTCCAATATGCAATCTCCACAACTAGGAAACCAAGTGTTGCGGCTACTGCAGATGGTAAACCATAACCTCTGAGCATATTGAGTGCAGTGAGATTTGGTTCTTCATGTAGCTGAAGAACAGAATAGCAAGTTGATGAATAATAATTACAGAGAAAAAGGTGTGATGAAAGCACAGAGAGAGAGAGAGAAGAAGACCTTGAAATGTTTATAATCATGAAGGAGTTTGTTAACCGTTGTTCCAAACTCGTCTCCCACTTCCATGACTTGCACGACCTCTTCTATCTTCTTTGGACAAGTCGAATCCAGGTAGTCATCCGGGAATTTGGACAATTCGCCCTTGGTGAACACAATCAACAAGGAATGTGATGAGCTTATAGTACAACCACCTTTATTCTAAGAAAAAAAGAAACAAAAAATGCAGATACAAAATGAGATTTTGCTAAGGTTTCAAGAAGTTACAAAACGGGCACGGTATGTGTCTGTGGACTTCAGGAGACGCTGGTGGAGTGTATGGTATTTCAAGCCGGAGGCCACCGACTTATATGCGTGCCTTACAAAACGGCTCATCTTTCACACTATTACTCTTCCCGATCGATCGTCTGTCAAACAACAAGGAATTAAACAAAAAAGAAAATTTATACAAAAATAGGTGACTTTACATCTATAGTATAGGTGACTTTTCGAAACAAACCCTAATCTCTAAAAAGGAAAAAAAAAAAACTATTAATCGATTAATCAAGGATCCGTAAGAACAAAATCCCCCCAAAAATTCCTAAATAAGAATAAAAAGGTTTCAAATCAAACTCTAATCTCCAAAAAAAGAAAAAAAAGAAGGAAAAAAACTTTTAATCGATTAAGAAAAGAAAGAAATCAGTTACCGATGATAAATCAAACGAGATACAAACGAGATACCCCTAAAATTCTGCTGAAGTCCGGATTAGATTCATATTGGAGTCCTCTTGGGTATCTTTCCCAGCGACGGACGGGCCTAGCAAGGGGCTAAATGGGGCAATAACCCGTCCTTGATTTTGGACAACAAGATTTTATTAGGTTGTTTTTGGGCATACATGAATTTATTACGCATATTGAATAAAGACAAAAAAATGATGTGAAATAACAAAATCAGAAGTCCCCTTAACCAATTTTTTTAATGGCAAATCTACCCTTTACGTATTAGTGTTAGTAATCTGGATTAGTGATTAAAACTTTTGTCAGTGATTAAGATAGTTTTCAGAATTATAAAGGTTTGTATAGATGAAACAATTTGGGGAAAAAAATAAAGTTTTTATTGAGAAGGAGAGAAGGAGAAAGCGAGAAAATTTTCTTCTTGATTCAATGGAGGATGAGGAGGGTATTCATCTAAAAAACCTAGAAAAATAAACATCAAGAAGAACAATGATTCCCAAGTGGCTGATTTCTTAGATTATGAGAATGATTTTACACAAACTCAAACTCAAACTCAAGCTCAAACTCAAACTCAAGATGATGATTTTTATGAACCAAATCCAGATGATGAAAACGTATATGAGGAACCCAATGCTTCTAATACACGGGTACGCTTCTATCTTATGCTCAATCTCACTTCTGTAGCTTGAAATTATACAAAGTTTAGGTTTTTTCTTCATGGTTCGGCGAACTAGGTTGAGGTTCGGCTTAAATTTATGAGCCGAACCAACTAATTGATGAACGGTTCGGCTCGCTGAAACTGTTTACAACATGCGCCGAACATATATTTTACGATTCCCACCCATTTGCTAGACACTAGTTCGGCTTATATTAAAGTTTCATAGAAAGCCGAACGTACTCCTGACTGACTCGGAATAAAAGTTGTTACTGGTTCTGTTTATATGTCGAAAATCGTACGAGCCGAACATACAATTGTTAATTGTTGGGTAAAAAAATTGTTGATGGTTCGGCACATATTGAGAATATCGTATAAGCCGAAACCTCTAAATGTTCACGGTTCGGCATAGAATATGATTATCGTATGAGCCGAACATAACTATTAAGTTTCCTTTGTATTATTTAACCTTGTGATATTATTTGTATCTCGGGCTTGGCGGACCTGTACCCATGGAAAATCACCCTGATCCAGTAGACATAATTCACTAAGTTACTAAGGATCACTTCCAAAATGATTTGGTATGTAAGAAGTTTTTGTTTACCTTAATGTTGTCGGAATATTCCGAAGTTTTCTTACTAATTATTTTTTTTGAATGAACGTAAAGATGGAAAACTAAACCCGAAGTTCTGGCTTGGGTTGAGGAACACGCGATGAATATAAATTGTGTACTAGTTAAAGGACAACAAAGCCTAGGGGATCGTTTTGAAATGATTTGTGAGCGAAGTGGAAGTGGCGCTAGAAAGGTTAAAAAGGGTATTGTATACGTTGGGAAGACCGGGAGAAAGAATAGGACAAAGACGAAGAAAAGAAATTTCCCTTTCAAGATCGTTTTCAACCTCAAGAACAAGAATAAGTCATTGAACAAAGATGATGAATATTGGATTATGAATAAAGATATGGATTGTCGTCATAACCACCCACGTCCACTTGACCTTCATGGACATGCAAAAGTAGCACGACTCAAACCCAACGAGGTCCTAGAAATTGATAAAATGACACGAGCATGTTTGCCACCGTTTAGGATTCTTAACAAATTGAAGGCGGACGACAAAAATAACAAGTCGACTACGCAAACTATCTACAATGCAATAAATAAGATAAGAAGACTTAATTTGCAAGGTAGGATGGTGACGCAACAAGTAATGTGGTTAGGGTTGAAGCATAATTCCGCTTTCCAAAAGAAGTTGGATGACTTCGGTCAAGTCATACACCTTTCCCTTGCCCACCTGAAATGCGTCCAATTGGATCTATGCTTCCCACAAGTTCTTATATTGGATTGCGCGTACAAGACTAACAAATATGAGATGCCATGAACATTGTGGGGCATATGTCGACAAAGGCACCGTTCACTGTGGATTTTTTTTCTTGAAAAACGAGAAGAAAGAGAGTTATGTTTGGGGGTTAGAACAATTGAAGTTAATCTTCCGGGAGGGTGCTCTTCCTAAAGTGTTCATTTCCGATCAAGATTCATCGTTGATGTATGCTATTAACAAGGTATTTACGGATGCATTCAATTTTCTTTGTATGTTTCATATATGGTGCAATGTGAGGAAAAAATGCCAACAGAAAATTCCACCACTTAAGTTGAAACAATTAGAGAATGTTGTTAAACTACCGATGGAGACACGAGTAAAGAAAAGGAAAGAATTCTTGAAACAATATGAACATAATGAGATGTTATGGGCTTATTTCCATGGCGAATGGGAAGCTTTGGTATGGTCAATCACCGAGAATGTCTACGAAGAAAATGTTAAAATGCTTACTAATCATTGGAAGACCGACTACCCCGATTTGATTACTTACTTGCTCAGAGAACCTAATAAAGAAAGGTTCATGTCTTGTTTAACAAATCCGCACAAACACTTCGAAAACCAAGCCACAAGTATGGTAGAGTCGGCTCATTACCGGTTGAAGAAGAACCTTTTTGGATGTGTTGAATGATGTATTTTCAAATGTTGTAGTAATAGTGGTAACAATGGGTTATTTTCAGACTTGTGAAGGGAATAAAAATTTTAGATTTTTTTTTAAAAACTTAGAAATGTAGCAAAATTGAACAGCAAAGTGATTTGAAATATTTTGGAGAAACTGGGGTTAAGGATTCCACTGTTCTACCAATTCCAAAGTGATATTTTTATTATTATTATGAAATTTTTCCTTTCTAAGTGATTCTAATTATTGCAAAAATTGATTTTATAAAAGAGCAATTGTAAGTTAAAAGCATGGAATATCAAGAACTCGAAGTTAAGCATATACCATCAATTAAATAACAATTGCTTAATAAAAATCATTGGAAAAAAAAAAACTTTTTATTCTAGGAAAATAATCATAAATTAAATTGCATAAATAATTAAAATAAAAATTACCACTTTTTCATTGGCGGAATAGTTCCTCAGTCACCCAAGATAATGGGTTTAGATCATCATGTTGAAATACCTCTCAAAATATTTTATTGATGCTCAAATGGTGTTTACAATGATGAAAATGAAGAAAATAGTGAAAATCGGGAAACTGCAACGCGTATAAGCGTTACAGACCGCTGTTACAAATACGATATAAGTGAAGCCCTGTTTCTCGGATGAATATGACCCTCTGGAAAGTGTCATTTACACTGTTGAAGAACGACTGCCCTAGCGAGTCCGTTCTTCACGTTCTTCCCCTTCGTACCAGCAGAAAACTTTTTTCTGGAAAATTTTCTCTCGACTCTTTTAAGCTATATGTTGCTCTAAAATCTCTCCTATCACTTCCTATCCCTTCTACTCAACCCAAACAACATATTTATACTCAACAGGTCCATAGAATAACGCATTAAACTCCAAAATAATCTCTCATTACTCGGGCAGTGAAGAAAATATTTTTTGAATATTCTCTTTCCATTCTCGGATTTTCAACCGTTAAATCTCTTCCAGCACGTTTCAAATCATCTTGTCATACCCCTGAATGTTGCTCGAGCCAAGAAACTTGCTCAGAACACGTCCAGAATTATCCAAAACTCGTGACTATCTTCTCCCGGTACGTGTATCCCTGTTTTGAGATCGTGGATCTCCAAAACTCGTGACTATCTCCAAAACTCGTGACTACAAAATGAAATCCTAACTCACTAGGTGTCCCCAGTGAATGAGTTAATCTAGGGACGGTGTACCAGAGGTTTGCCCAAAAAACCTTTACTCCAGACCCTAGCCAACTATGCAAAACCTTGGAAGGCACTAAAGAATCTCCTTGGTTGGCATACAATTATTGACTATAAGAGGAAGAACCCTGATGCGACATTCCAATTAATTTACACGAGTTTGCACTCAAGCATACTAAAATTCATATATGAGTGACATAAATCTACTAATATAGTTTTACTATGGACATCATACTCGGGGTCAAACTAATCACATGAAAAGATCAAGAAGATGGATAAAGAAAAATGTAAATGGTTTAAAGGTGAACAGTGTTTCCCATATCTGTCTAAAGGCCTCTGCTAAGATGAACCTAACCTAAATGACTGAGATACCGGTCTGACTAATATCAACACACTGCATATATAAGGGAACCAGTGGTCGATAATCCTAACTCTAGGTCAACACAACTGGAAAATACAAGGGCACCAGTGGTCGACTTTATTAAACACACATTTATTTAAGAACTAACAACATGATTAGATCTTGTGGATCCAAGCGCATGTTTCTTGTCAGCATATTACATGGTAATTCCCGTGGATCCTGCATTCCACGCTTGTTTAGGCGACGAAGACAGGGAGAACACAAACATATTGCTATCCAAGTGTTAGTATTTATTACGATTGGTCTACTAGTCTAGTCTCTCTTTTTTTTTTGGTATCTCAATCACTCTATTTCATCCTAGCAATGGTAACAACTTGAATCGTGTGCCCCACCAAATCACTTAAAATAAAAGAAAAATAAAAATAGAAAGTGAAAAGGACTCAACGAGATATGGTGAAACTATCATGTTATTTCTAACACCTGAGCTCTGTGCTTTTATGAATAGACTCTATAGATGTTTCCATCTAGCCAGATTGGTTCCTCAACTCCTAAAGCCAAAATGCTTTCATCTACTTAGATTGGTTAGTGTTATCCTTAATAGGCGTAAATTTCTAGGCTCTGGAGTTTATTTATTGCAAGTAAAAAGTTTCTTCCATACCCCCAAACTTAAATCTAACATTGTCCTCAATGTTTTAAAGATGAAAGTAAAAGCATGAACAAGGAGAAACTGTTACCATTTGAAAAAAAAAGTTAAGGAAAGATATTACCTTGTTGCATGAGAATGGGTTACCTCCCAAGAAGTGCTACATTTATAGTCATTAGCTATACATCAAACACCTTAACAAGAATTGTCATCTTCCAAAGTCGTATACCAATAGTCGAAATAATTGTGGGTCCATAAGACCAAATAGAGCTAATACCAATATGAGACAACTGCACTGGTTTAGAAAAATGAAAAGAAGGAGCACGTCCTCATCTAGGGTTTCTTTCAAGACAACTGGGTTTATCTGGGGTGCATAATTGAGCTTCATATGTGGGTCTCGATAATTAGATTCCTCCGAAAAATGGGTCTCTAATACATGGGTTATCTCCCAGACAGTATCAGGAGAATCTGGTTGCGGAGTCTGAATAGACTCTAGTGATATCTCAGACACACATGGGTCAAGTCCCAAGTTAGGGACTCTAATTAGGGATACTTGACGTTCAAAAGAATCATCAGCACCCCCAAACTTAGGGTTTTCACTACTCTCAGACAATCCTCTAATTATTTCTTGAATTTCCGGATCTTCCAGTCCTTAAACTCAAGAGATTCTTTTAGTTCTCCACCCCCAAACTTAGGATTTTCACTACCCTCAAACAAACCTTTAATTATTGCTTGAATTTCCGGATCTTCCCAGTCCTTAAAATACTCAAGAGATTCTTCTATTTCTCCACCCCCAAACTTAGGATTTTCGGTGCCTCTACATACACTAGTCACAATATTCCTAATTTCTAGACCATCGGGTTCTTGAAAAAGGTCAATTGCTTTCCCTAAGTTATAATCGGGTGGTTCATCCTCTACTTGTTTCATATTTGCTATGGTCCACTCTAAAGCTTCCTTATTTTTTTGAAGCACGATCTCTGGCCTATTCTCCTGTTCACTATCCAATCGGAAGCTATAATCACATGAAAAGACTAGGGTGGGCCTAAAATTTTTCAATTAGGTTCCAACTCAGGAGGCTCTTTTAAACAAGGTATTAGGGTAGACTCAGAAGCTAGTAATTGTTCGAACCTATCTTTCCATATATCAATATCTAACCCAGGAATAGAATCCAAGTGAGCATTTACTTGTTCAATGTTACTATCATCGTCGAAAACCGGGCTAAAATGGGGTAGACAACTCCCTAACGGATCTTCCGATACAGTGTTTGGTAATGACTCATGCACTAAGGTTTCTATCATGTTTACCTCTTGAATGCATGTGTTATCTAGCTCAGAATGTATCCTATTTACATTAAAGATATTCAGCTCAATAGTCATATTACCAAAAGATAGATTCATGATACCATTTCGAAAGTTTATGATTGCATTAGACGTCGCTAAAAATGGGTGACCTAAAATTACAGGTATCTGGTTCTCTAGGTCAGGGACAGGTTGGATATCTAGGACAATGAAATCCACTGGATAAATAAACTTGTCGACCTCAATAAGAACATCCTGTATCAAACCACGAGGAATTTTGACAGACCTGTCAGCTAACTGGAGTGTTATCTTGGTAGGTTTCAATTCACCAAGTCCTAGTTTTAAGTACACATGGTATGGCAGTAAATTCACTCTGGCTCCTAAGTCAAGTAAATCTCTTTCTACCCGGTATTTTCCTATTGTGTAAGCAATGGTAGGGGAACCTGGGTCTTTATACTTAGGAGTTATGGTGTTCTAAATGATCGAACTTACATGACTAGCTAAAAAGGCCTCTTTAGGGACACTAAGCTTTCGCTTTCGGGTACGCATATCCTTAAGAAACTTGGAAAAGGCCGATAGTTGCCTAATTGCTTCTAGTAATGGAAGGTTTATGGTAACTTTCTTAAAAACCTCCATTATGTCATTAAAGTTGGATTCACTTTTTATTGGTACTAAAAGCTGAGGAAATGGGGCTCTGGGGACAAAGACGGGCTCAATAGAACCCTCATTGGTATATTTAGAGACTCTATCAGTCTCTTCATTCCCTGTCTCAGAAGGACCTTGTTGTCGACTCTCTTTACACTCCTAAGGGTTGTAACAAAATTCACATGATCATATGATCTTCCTCCTATTTCATGAACTCCTCTATGATTAGGTTGTGTCTGACTAGGAAAACTTCCATTATCTCTCTCACTTAGAATTTTAGCCATTGGGCCAACTTGAAGATCTAACCTAGCAATAGCCTTGTTACTATTTATAAAATTCTGATTAGTTTCCTCTCGAAAACTAGCATGGTTCTTTATTAACATATCTTGGGCCTGTGCGAACATCTCCTGACTCTTTTTTAATATACTAAGAGATTCCTCCATGCTAGTTAGTCTATTCTCAGAAGGTTTTTGGAACTAGGCTTGACCTGAAGAGTTCTTATTATAACCAAAACCTGGAGGAGGATGAGAATTACTAGACTGGTCTTGACTCTGGCCCTTAGACCAAGAGAAATTAGGATGGTTTCTCCAACCAGGGTTGTAGGTTTCTGAGTACGGGTCAAACCTCTGACGGTTCTTGAATCTAGTGTTATTATAAAGAGCATTGGCTTGCTCTTCAGTATTCTGGCCTTCCCGAAAAGGCTCTATTCTACCACTAGTGTGACCCAATTATAAAACTTCTAACCTCTTTGCTATAGCGACAAATTTTGCATCAGACTCATAAGATCATTCTACCCTATTAACATTTCCTCTATTTAGAAGAATTGTTTTCTTGGGATCCCTATTATTTTCCCATTTCTGGGTCTTTTCAGCGATTTCATTCAAAAATATCCACGCCTACTCAACAGTTTTATTTTCTAATCCACCAGTACATAAAGACTCAACCATGGTAGTCGTCGAATAATCTAAACCCTCATAAAGGATCTGAACTATCCTATCCATTCCTAAACCATGCTTGGGACTTTGGGATAACAAGTCATTAAACCTTTCCAAATACCTATATAAAGATTCTCCCTCTTGTTGAGAAAAAGTACAAATCTGCGTCCTAATAGACGATATTTTGTGCCTAGGGAAAAACTTCTGTAAAAAGGCAAATGTAAGTTGGTCATAAGTTTCTATTGATTCAGAAGGAAAACTGTATAGCCAAGATTTGGATTTATCTCTTAAGGAAAAGGGAATAACCTAAGTTTCAGAGCATCATCATCTAGGTTTCTAATTCGTAGAGTACTACAAATTTCCTCAAAATCCCTAATATGAAAATAGGGGTTTTCATTTTCTTTCCCTAAAAAGACTGGGAGCATCTGTATGGTACGAGGTTTCAATTCGTAAGTTGCCTCAGTTTCAGATAACTTGATACATGACGGACGAGAGGTCCTAGTTGGGTTTAACAAGGCTTTCAAAGTTGTCATGGTTGGCACAACTGAAGTACTAGGGGTACTTGTGTCACTCAGAGATAAGTTCTCAAAGCTGAAGTTTCCAAAAACAGGGCTCTCAAAGAGAAGAATCTTCGAGCTCCCTACTTCCACAAGAACTACTAGGTTTTTCACTAATCAATCGACCTAGAGTATCTGTTTTCCAAACCCGTCCTTTTAGGAAGTCGGGCATACACTAAAAAAAATCAAAAAGAAATAACAATCCTAACAAGGAAGGTTGTTCTAACAAACACACAACAGGCTGACTCCACCAAAGCAAACCTAAAGATTGCTAGAAAACAAAAAACATGATGGCTCCACTTAGATTGTTTCTAGACCAGCTTCTATCTCTCGAAAGGGAATTCATTACAATTTGAGCACACCCCTCTGGAATCAATCTGAGCTAATGTAAGTGAAACAGAGACGAGGGAAGCTCAATGGAGCTTTGTTACCCAAGGTCATGCCGGCATTACAAGGCGGCACGTTCCAATTTACAGAAACCTTCATGAACTTTGAAGAATTCTTAAAAAAGTAACCAATATCCTTCGAAAAACTTTCCTAACAAGCTCGTTACCCCATCGGTCTCGTTCTAATCAAATTTTAAGCTTGGGTTCGCGTTAGGTTTCGTTATCCTAAGGTGGGCAAGAAGGGAACGGTGATGAAATACGAACCCTTATTTTATATGGTCAATTCTTGCCCTTTACTAGGAATTTAAAAACAGTCGGTTCAGTCCTCAACAAATAATCACCTTAAGGCAGACAGTAAACCCGCTTACAGGAGATTCGCGGGTGTTTCGATGGACTTACCTCCCGTACCAGACGGGTGATGAACCGTTGTAGTCGACTCGGGCCACTGACTCCGGTGTCAGTGTGAACCCGAGGGGATGAAACGATATCGTAATCGCCGTCCTTCCCTGCACACAGTTTAATAATATATATATATTTTTTTAAAATAACCCTTCCGTAGGGTTTTTAAAAAAAAATTAATCCCAAAGGTCCAAATTAAAGTCCAAAAAGAAAAAAAAATAATTACAATATTTCCTAATACAATTCTAAAAAAATATCTAAATAAAAAAATTAATAATAAAAAATTAAAAATTAAAAAATAAAAAATAAATAAATTAAAATGATAAAACTAAATCCTAAAAAATTATTTGTGCTCACTTTTCTTCTCTTTTAGCTTTTAGCTTTGTTCCAAGTCCTTAGTATTCCACTTCAAACTTGTAAATCAAAGACACAAAAAGAAACGTAAAAAGGAACAAATAATAATAAAAAAATAAGCATAATTTTTTTTTACCTAAGCACAAATCGGCGTCGGCGGCGCCAAAAATTTGATGTATTTTCAAATGTTGTAGTAATTGTGGTAAAAATAGGTCCTTTTCAGACTTGTGAAGGGAATAAAAATTTTAGATTTTTTTTTTTAAAACTTAGAAATATAGCAAAATAAACAGCAAAGTGATTTAAAATATTTTGGAGAAATTGGTGTTAAGGATTCCACTTTTCTACCAATTCCAAAGTGATATTTTTATTATTATTATTATTATTATGCAATTTTTCCTTTCTAACTGATTCTAATTATTGCAAAAATTGATTTTATAAAAGAGCAATTGTAAGTTGAAAGCATGGAATATCAAGAACTCGAAGTTAAGAATATACCATCAATTAAAATAACAATTGCTTAATAAAAAATATTGGGAAATTTTTTTTTATTCTAGGCAAATAATCATACATTAAATTGAATAAATAATTAAAATAAAAATTACCACTTTTTCATTGGCGGAATAGCTTCCTCCGTCACCCAAGAGAATGGGTTTAGCTCATCATGTTGAAATACCTCACGAAATATATTATTGATGCTCAAATGGTGTTTACAATGATGAAAATGGAGAAAATAGTGAAAATCGGGAAACTGCAACGCTTATAAAAGTTACAGACCGCTGTTACAAATACGATATAAGTGAAGCGCTGTTTCTCTGATGAATACGACCCTCGGACAAGCGTCGTTTACACTGTTGAAGAACGACTGCCCTAGCGAGTCCGTTCTTCACGTTCTTCCCCTTCGCACCAGTAGAGAACTTTTTTCTGGAAAATTTTGTCTCGACTCTCCTAAGCTCTATGTTGCTCCAAAATCTCTACTATCACTTCCTATCCTTTCTACTCGACCCAAGTAACATATTTATACTCAACAGGTCCATAGAATAACGCATTAAACTCCAAAATAATCTCTCATTACTCGGGCAGTGAATAAAATATTTTTTGAATATTTTTTTTCCATTCTCGGATTTTTACGCGTTAACTCTCTTCCATCACATTCCAAATCATCTTATCATGCCTAGAGTGTTGCTCGATCCAAGAAACTTGCTCAGAACACGTCCAGAATTCTCCAAAACTCGTGATTATCTTCTCCATGTACGTGTATCCCTGTTTTGAGCTCATGGATTGCCTAGATAATTCTAGCCAATTCTGGGCTAAACGAACACTCACACTAGCTTTTTCATGTTATATCAAAACTTCCCACAAATTTTCAACAATTGAATCGCACAATAACTCGTCTAAAAACTCGATCAAAAATATGCCAGAACTGTTGCACTTTTTCCCGCCAAATTTTGATTTTTTGAAATGAAAGAGATGAAATGCCCCTAATCCAAAACTCGGGTTCCTTCATCCTTTGGGTACGTGGGGGTGCCCTTATCCAAAATGAGGGTGTCTTTAACACATTTTATGGGGTGCCTTTAACACTTTTTCTGGGACTTTTCCGACATATTTCTGGGACGCCTCCGGTGCATTAATGGGGTGCCTACGGTGCATTTCTTAGGTGCCTTTAGTAATTTTCTCCGGGGGTCCAAATAGCACTTTTCGAGCAACTTTTTCTACACAAGTGTATTTCTCCAAAAACACCTAAACAAACACAAAAACACCATAACAAGAAAAAATGGGTACTAACAATATACACAATAGAGATGAAAATAGACACATAAATGCGTCTATCATTGACACTTTTGTCACGGTTTTTGATGAAATTGATGAATATTTCAAAAGTGATGTTGTGAGAATTAAAGCGCCTTTTGAGCATAACCTTATGTTCAGACATAAGAATTATAATAGTAAATGGCTACGGGGATTAACTCATTGAGTCTCCCATCTATGCATTGACTTGTTGATGGAAGAAGTGGATTTGATTGAGACATTAGGTGCCAACTTGGAGAAAGAGTGTGTTTGTAAAATAAAGACATCTATGGGACTTCCATGCTGCCAAGACATACTTCGGTACAAGGATGGTATCATACCATTTGAGGATATTGATCATTTTTGGAAACAATTAAGCTTCGATCCTCTCCCAACCAAAGACGGCGAGGATGATCTAGAGATATGGGACACCGAAAATGGGAAAACGTTAGCGGAGATGTATAAGAATATGTTTCGAGCTCAAAAAAAAAAATCCTATGGCACTACATGATGTAGGTCATGTATCCTTTCACCCAAGAAAATATTTTGGAACCGGAGAAGAGTGAAACGAAAGGTAGGAAGAGTAAGAAAATGAATAATTTTCAAACTAGACAAGCCAACAAGGAACTATTGTCTACTCAAAGGGATCCATCCGGCGTTGACTACCAGGATGCAAGGTATGAAAAGGCAAAGAAGGAAATTGAGAAGTTGATGACGGAGGAAGAAGTCAAAGCTCCAAGAAAACGAGGTCATATGAGTATTCAAAAAGCCGAAACAAGTAACAAAGAGGTGAATGATAATGATTGTCCGTCACAAGCAAAGGATAGTAAAGAGGATGTTAAGGGGAAGGGCAAGATGTATCATTCAAAAACTAAGATAAAGAAGAAAATGATCGTACATGAAATTTGTAGGATGAGAGGACCCAAAAGAGATAAGTCCGGTAACTATTTGAGACCTACCAATTTTATATACGATAACTACTTGGAGATTTGTCGCCAATAATTCATGAGCATATTATAGCAATGGACGATATGCAAGGTGATGGAAATTGTGGATATTACGTGGCGGAACAACTTGGTCTTTTTAAGGAAGGGAACAATCTGGTGCCCTATTAGAATGAAGTTAACTATATTAGGAAACGATTGTTACAAACCCTACGCCGGAATAAAGAATTCTACAAAAAAATGATGAGAGGAGGTCCAAAAGGATATGCTGGGGTGGCAGCAGAGTACAGTGCATTCGAACGTCGTTTACACGGGGATTTAAAGATCACCCAAGAATATTGTATGTCGATGCCCGTTTGCTGGTTTTTAATAGCGGAGACATTCAATTGTGTCGTACATTGTTTCGGGTGGACGGTAGTAGTTTTACGTACGCACCTCCAACAAGACCTTTCCATGATGGTGTAAAAGATATAAGACGGATTTTTTCAAAATTTTCATTTTATCGGTCTCAAACTTAGACCCGGTTTCCCATTACCACCCTTGATAGGTTCAGCCTTTTGGCCTAAATTTAAAAATAATCACGCGATGGATTGGTGTACAAATTATGATGAAAATAAATCTTTGGCAAGCTTTGAATGTGTCGATACCAAGTGGAGAAATATTCGAATTTTGAAGTGATGATGATGAAGATGATAAGCAAGAGGTTACTGAAGATGATGAGATAGAGGAGAGTGAAGAGGATGCGATTTGTTTGGGATCTACATAAAAATGTTTTATGGATTTATTAGCGTATTTTGTGTCTTTTGATTTCGTGTATGATGAGGATGATATTTTGAGAAGAATTGCAATTACATGTACCCATCAAAATGAAATACTCGAATGATTTACTTTTTTTTTATGGAATGTAATGTGCTTTGGAAATCAGAATCATGAACACGGGAGATGGTTCGGCTTGTAACATTAGTTCAAAGAAAGCCAAACATGACAAGACCCAAAAAACCAGAGTTTTTTTGGTCAGGTTTGGCTTGGAACAATATTTCAATAAAAGCCGAACCTGACAAGATTAAAAAAACTAGAGTTCTTCTGTCAGGTTCAACTTGAAACATTATTTTAATGAAAGCGGAACCTGACAAAACAAAAAATACCACAATTCCTTTGTCAGGTTCGACGTGTAACATTATCTTAAAGAAAGCAGGAATCATGCATGATTCATGAACACAAATATTGTTATATCATTCCAAATAGACTTTTTAAATTCATAGAAAATGTGGATTACATACCCTTACATAGTAGCCTTACAATAAATTTCTAATAAAATTCTTCTAATATCCTAAACAGATAATGAGAAACCTTCTAAGAATGTAGTAGTGATCTTTGTATTCGATATTCTTTCCTTTCAATCTTCGCCATTCTTCTAGAGATCGAACTTCAATCTCGGAGTTTGTTTCACCCTTGAGACGATATCGACTCACAACCCGAACTAAAGCTATAAAGTCTGAGACTTTTTTTTAATAGTTCAATTCGGAAAAACAAGGACGCACTATCCCGGATGTAAGGATTACTTGTTTCCGTGCTGAAGGCTTCATGAATTCTAACCAAGTAATACATACTCATCAGACCCTTCACTCGTCGTTCTTCACCTTTATTTGGATATCAGGCTACATAATTAATGCAAATAGATAAATCTTCTTTTAGATTAAACTCATGAGTTGTGGGTGCCATATTTTTAGTATAGGTGATTTAGAACTCGATTTAATATGTAGGTGTATATGTAAGAAAGGTTTACAACGTCTATATATTCCAAAAAAGAGTCGTTCATAGATTTGTGTGCAACAATGCCAGGGTTCGACTTACAAGAATTTTGCAGTATAAGCCGAATATGTAGATCTTACGGTTATTTTTTTAAATTTTGAAACTTCTTAAAGGTTCGGCGTACGTTGTTTGCCAGTATAAGCCGAACCGACAACTGTTTTACCTGCCAATACTGATTTGAATGAAAACTTACATGATTACATTTTAAATAGAAACTTAAATTATCCTCTTCTACCCTGTTTTACATAATACTTAAATGGTTCTTAAATTTTCTCTAACGAATCTCGGTGTTTAGTTCTCTAATAAATCTCAGAATTCTTCTCCTCAACCATGTATAACGCATTTCAATATTGTATCTTCCTCCATGGCGTACTTCCCAAAGGCTTTTAACTCTAGCATCCTTAAAAAAGAAGAATACCGACGTTAGTATTCAAACAAAAGCGTACCTATAAGCGCGGTGGAATTTGGAATACTAACCTTCTCTTCATTAGTATCAGTGGGATGATAATGATTGATCCATCTTAATGTTTTGATGTAATCTCGCATAATATAATGTATACTCTCAAATCTTTCAGATAATTACATCCACTTCCGATGTTTTGGATTCCCATCTAACTCAAGATGAAATTCTTTAACTCTTTTTCAAAACATCTAATGATGTTCATTAGGTCGCTCACGATAAGTTCGAATGGAAGCTCTGACAAGAATTTTATCATCTTCAACGGTGAATGGTTCCATTTTTTAGTATAAATGCAAAAAATAAAAATTAGTATGGATGAACTCGATTATCTTTAGTAAAAAATTTATTAGAAAGGGGCAGCACTGTATATAGAAATTCCCCAACGGATCAATGGTTTAAAAAAACTTCGAAAACTAGCATTGATGAAATTTAATTATACAGGTTCGGCGCATCACTAATACTAATGGATAAGCCGAACCAAGTCTTACAAAGGATTCATCTTGCAACTGAAATTATAGGACAAGCCGAACCATAGTTTTCCAGATTCGGCGCGTAACTGAAATTACAGGATAAGCCGAACCTGGGTACACAAGATTCGACTTGCAACTGAAATTTCTTGTTGAGCCGAACATCACGAATTCCAGGAAAAATAGATAATTAATCCACCTTTACACTATCGATTAAAACATGAAATTAAAGGTGTCCATAACACAATCCAAATTCACTAATGCAACCATTAAAAAGAAAGTTCAGCACCTAAAAGCCAAGGTGTTTGCAATACCATAAAAGTGTACTTAAAACTTAAGAAAACATTAAAAAGAACTTTCAAATATAAAAGGGCACTTAACCATGACCCCTCTTCTCAGTTCCATGACCACCTCTTCTTCCACCTTGGTCTTTATCTTCCGACGCATCATTACCGGGTGAGCCGGTCGTACCACCTCCACTTGTACCTTCACCAACTTGTCGAGACCTCTTAGTGGTAGGCCTTTGTGAGGGTTCCTAGGGTCCTTGTCCTTTGTTGATGATGGCACCCCACTTCTTGTAGAGGCATTTTTGTTCTTCAATGGTCATAGTTGTTTTGCAACCAAGTTTGGCCTTCATTTTTTTCAACATCTCCCTACCCGCGGCAACCTATTTTTTCATTTGTCAACAACTTATAACCGTGAGATAAAAGATATTTTTACCATAACTACTATATGAAAATAGTATAAAGTGAAGTCATTCTTACCATTATCTTGAAAGCCTTGACTACTTCTTCGAAGTAGACTTGTCGGTGATCTTTATTGCCTTCTCCTTCCCCTTATTAGCTACCTTATGACTTTTCTTATTGATAATAAAAGGATGGGAAATTTGGTTATATCAATCCATATATCCCGGATACTCTTCACATGGATCATCAACTAAAAGTGTTGACTTGGACATATCTAATGTATTATTGTCTAAATTTTTCCAAAACTCAAGGGTGGTGATAGGTGCCAAATATTGCATTATTTCTTATCATTTTATTGGCACTTATCCCATTTTGCATACCATTAATTCTGTTTTTATAATGAATACTGTATTTTACTCTCCTCAGGGATAAATATTTTATATTTTTTAATTTTGTATTTTTAGGTGATAAATAAAGACTAGTTGAGTTGCGGAGCGGAAAGAGCAAAGACACGGGAGAAAGCCGACGAAAACTCTAGCGGAAAAGAAGTGAAGAATGTGGTATGGAAGACTCAAGGATAAAAATGGGTTTAACAAGGAAGAATTTGTTCTTAAAGAAGAAGTGGGCTCAAGATTGTCTAAGCCCAAACCCATTTCCTAAATCCAAACCCATTTCTTAAAGCCTAAAATCCAAACCCAAACCCGTTTTTCTCTTTAGCCGTCAGATTGTATACATCACTTCATCCCACGGTCGCTTCAGTATCGTGCATCAAAATCTGAAGTTCCTGTCTAACATCATAGTACCTAGCTCCATCTTGGACTGCCAATTTTAATGTATCTCGTCATCCAACGGTCGCTCCACTTCCATTTCCGTCGCGCCGTTGGATCAATCCATCATCCTACGGATACCCTTCACAGAACATCAAGATTTGATGATCCCGACACACACCCTAGTACCTAAGTTTATATCCCACAAACCAAACAAACTCTTAGCCAAAATCCATCGAGTTCTTCTTCTCTTCTTCCCCTTCCCTCTCTGCAACTCCTCCATGCCGCCTCAACCACCACCACAACCACCACATCGAGCAACCAAACCACTTACAACCAAAACCCATCATCACCACTGACCTTCCCCACTAACTATCAGTCGAGTTCATCGTTTTCACACCCTTCTTCTCATTGTTGGAATGTAAAAGTGATGAACTAGGTTGATGGCTATGAGGCTAGAGAAGCAATTGGAAGCAGCAAGAGACGCAATAGAAGATATAGAGGCATGGGTCGAAGCTATTGAGTGATTTCAGAGATTAAGTAAGATTTAATTTGACTTTTTGTAAAACCCTAATTTACTGAAATGGGGATTTTTTTAGGGTTAGCTGATATAAATATATATTGATGTGTTGGGTGTTAAATTTGGCTATGCTTGGACTAGCCAAGTACGAAATATATTAGTTTTGCATTATGTCCTTCTATGGAGAGAAACAAGAACTTAAGTTGAATGGGTATGGCCTTAGCTTAGGATTAAGTGGTGGATTCCAATCCCCTAGTGCCTTCTAATCTTTTCTTCTAATCTACTTTTATTTCCTGATTTGCTTCCTGTCTGTGTTACTTAGAATTAATACCAAAAACTTGTTGTTCCAATACAACAAAACAGCTTTTTGTTACCATTTAGAATTGACCCATAGTGAAAAACATAGAAATAACCTAGCTTGCACTCTCCTTGTCCCTGTGGACTGACCCTCTCTTGCACACTTTCTATAACTTGACCCTGTGCACTTGCAGGTTAATATAAACATAGTTTAGGTACTCATCTCTTGCACACTCATTCCTAGCCTATCCAGTTGGGCTTTTTATCCCTTTTTGTTTGTTGCACAGCCCAGTTGGGCCTTGTTCAATCTTCACCTCCAACAGCAGGTAAGCCTAACCCATTAGCAGAGCCCAACTGGGCCTTCTTTACTTTCAGTGGGCTTGTGTTATTAAAATTTGTGGGCTTGTAATTTAATTTTCTTTTGGGCTTGCAATTTTATTTTCTTTTGGTTCTGTAGTTTAATTCTCTTTGGGCTTGTAATTTAATTTGGACTGTGGGCTTATAGCATCTTTGGAACTTTGAAAAACAGTGAACTTAACATCTTTGAAAATCAATCAAATTTTCAAATTTTGAACTTGGCCAAAGTATTTGAGAAAGATGTCGATTATGTTGATACTGAGCCAACTGCAGCACGTACGCGTACGAGGACTCCAAGAAAAGGAACAAAAAGAAGTTGGTGGCAAGTTTGAGAGAGACGTTAGACTGTCTTGGTGTTGATGATGTCGCTTTTCAACCATATGAGAATGAAGATGAAGAAGATGAAGTTGTTGAAGATGAGGATATGCCGGTAGGTATGTATCATGGGCCATTGTGGTATCCCGGTGGTTATGTTATATACGATCCTAGGCGAGTACTCCGTCAATTAGGATGTGTCCAAAAGGTTCCTTTGTTTGAGGAGAAATTCAGGTTGTTACCAAAGAGTGGTAAGGGAACTAAAAGCACCACTTCATCTTGGGAACCAAAGTATGATCCTGATCCCACCGTTGAGTTTTGGAATAATTTAGACAATCACACATTAGATGCGTCCAAGTTAACACCTTTACTTGATGATCCATGTGAAGAGGATCCGGGCTATATGGATTGGTATAACCAAATTTCTCATCCCTTCATTATCAATAAGAAAAGGCAAAAGATATCTGATAAGGGGAAGGCGAGGCCAATCAAGATCACCAACAAGTCTACTTCTGAAGATGTAGTCAAGGCTTTCAAGGTTATGGTAAGAATGACTTCACTCTATACTGTTTTCATATATTAGTTATGGTAAAAATGTCTTCAACCTCATGGTTATAAGTTGTTCTGAAATGAAAAATAGGTTGTCGCGGGTAGGGAGATGTTGAAGAAAATGAAGGCCAAACTTGGTTGCAAAACAACAATGACCATGGAAGAACAAAAATACCTCATCGACAAGTGGGATGCAATCATCAACAAAGGACAAGGACCCGAGGAACCCGAACAAAGGCCTACCACTAAGAGGTCTCAACAAGTTGGTGAAGGTACAAGCCAAGTTGGTGCTACCGTCCAACCCGGTAATGATGCGTCGGAAGATGAAGACCAAGGTGGAAGAAGAGGTGGTCGTGGAACTAAGAAGAGGGGTCGTGGTTAAATGCCCTTTTATGTACACTTTTATGGTACACTTTTTCTTAAGTTTTAAGTACACTTTTTATGGTGTTGCAAACACCTTTGATTTTAGTTCCTGAACTTTGTTTTTAATGGTGCTGGGATTGGGTTATGGACACCTTCAATTTCATGTTTTAATGAATAGCTTAACAGTTATGCGCCGAATTTATAGAGTTCGGCTTATCCTCTAATGTTAGTTACACGCCGAATCATTTGTCCTTCAGGTTCGGCGCATTCGATAATCACATTATGTGCCGAACTATGAACATTTACAGTTTTCGGCTTATACGATATCCTCAATATGTGCCGAACCGCGAACAATATTTTAACCCAAAAATTAACAAATTCATGTTCGGCTCAGACGATAATCATATTATGTGTCGAACCTTGAACATAAGAGGTTTCGGCTGATACAATATTCTCCACATGTGCCGAACCAGTAACAATATTTCAACCCAGAAATTAAAAAATTATGTTCGGCACATACGAATTTGGATATGTAAGCCGAATTAGTAATGATTCTATTCCGGGCTATTCAGGATGTTTTTCGGCTTACTATGAAACTTTCATATAAGCCGAACTAGTGTCTAGCAAAAGGGTGGGAATTGGAAATTATAGGTTCGGCGCAAAACAAATACAGATTCAGTAAGCCGAACCGTTCATCAATTGGTAGATTCGGCTCATAGATGTGAGCCGAACCTCAACCTGTTTCGCCGAACCATGATTCATAATCTAAGAAATCAGCCATTTGGGAATCATTGGTGTAGTTGATGTGTATTTTCCTAGGTTTTTTAGATGATATATGACCCTCCTCATCCTCCATTGAATCAAGAATTATAATTTTCTCACTTTCTCCTTCTCTTTCTCTCCTTCTTAACCAAACCAAAACTTTGATTTTTTTTCCTCATATTTTTCATCTAAACAACTCTTATAATTCTGAAAATTATCTTAATCTCTAAACAAAATGTTTAATCACTAATCAAGATTATTAACACTAATATGTAAAGGGCAGATTTGTCATTAAAAAAAATTTGGGTTAAGGGGTTATCTGATTTTGCTATTGAACAACCTTTTTTGTCTTCATTCAGTATGCCTTGAAAGATTTTGGTATGCCCAATATTATGGTTCTTCCAAAAACCCAACAATTGGGCTCCTAGCTTTACAAAAACTCCTGTTGGGCTTCGAATTTCAGCTAAATTTTTGAGCCCAATCCAGCTGAACCCAACTACAAATCTGGGCTTATCCAGTAGGCCGTGTAAATCGTAGCTGGGATTCCAGGCAACAAACTAGTGGGACGTGAGCTAGGCTTTGTCTCACCAAAGTTTTTCAAAACCCAATATTCGTTAGCTGGGCTCTGATAACCAAAAGCCTGTTAGCTGGGTTTTGTCCCAAGAAACCAAAGTTTTTCAAAACCCATTAAAAAAAAACCAAAAATTTGTCCCATTTAAAACCAAATTTCTTTTTAACCCTTTAACAAACCAAATTTTGGTCCTATCCCTTACCACTAAAAACCAAATTGTGTTTCACAAACCCTATTTAAACCAAATTGGGCTTTGACCCTTCTTATCAAAAAACCAAACTTTTATCAAATACTCCAAAATTGTGGGACGTATTTTCTCATTGATTGTGGGCTTGTTATTTGTTATTTCATTGATTAATATTCTTATTGGGATATGATTGTGACATTTAGAGACCAATCAAATCGACTTGTTAGAATCAATCCAATAGCAAAAATTGACACACCCTCCACTTCTGAGGAAGACATACCAGACCAACCTGAGATAATGGGAGAACCCCGTAGTCTCAAGGATTACATGTACCCACAAGGGCAAGCCAGCCCTTATGCATTGTTTTTCCAGAAGCCACTGGTCATTATGAGCTAAAATCAAGCACAATACAAATGCTTCCCGTGTTTAGAGGAATTGAAAATGAAAACCCTTACCATCACGTGAGAGAATTCGAGGAGATTTGTGGAACTATACGTTTCACTCAAATGTCTGACGAAACCCTAAAATTGAGACTATTTCCTTTCTCTTTGAAGGAAAAAGCCAAGTCATGGCTGTATGCCTTACATCCACAGTCATTTAGGACATGGGATGACCTCACAAAAGAGTTTTTCAAAAAGTTCTCCCCTAATCACAAGACTGCGATAATTCGTCAAAGTCTGAACAGCTTTGTACAATTAGAAGGTGAAACCTTAGCTAGATACCTTGAGATATTCAATGAATTGTTTCTCAAGTGTCCCCACCATGGTTTTGAAAAATGGAGACTTGTGCAAATTTTGTATGAGGGTCTAGATGTTTCCACCCGAACAATTGTAGAGTCTATGTGTAATGGACTCTTCACAGATAAAAGTGCTGATGACTCTTGGACTTTCCTGATTGAAGTTGCTGAAAAAACTCAATAGTGGGAGTCCATTCATGAACCTAGAAAGACTACACCTGTAGCTAAGGTCCATAGAATTGAGTCTGATTTTTAGGGAAATGCAAAAACGGCATCACTTGCAAGAAGAATAGAAGCGTTAGAGCTACAGAAAAATATAAAACTTTCTACCACTGCTTTCTGTGAACATGTCGAAATGGCTCTGTGCTATATGTAACGATGGTCAGTGATTGTCCGAAAATGCATGCATTCCAAGAATCTAGGCTGGAACAGGCACATGCTATGTTTCAAAAACAAGAGCATAACCCTTATTCACAGACCTACAACCCAGGATGGAGGAACCACCCCAACTTTTCATGGTCTAAAGGACCTATTCAAGGAGGTACATATGGAAACCCCCAAGGAAACCCCCAAGGATATCAAAACAATCAAGTGTATAAATACCCTATAAATCCTCAACAGCAGTCGTACCCTCAATACACCGCTGAAAATAAGTTGTCTAGCATTGAAGAGAGTATCAATCTGTTGACCCAAAATCTGCTAAAAAATGAGAAAGCAACTGATCAACGAGTCTCGGCTTTAGAACTACAGATAGGTCAAATTTGCGATGCACTGAATACAAGAGAAAAGGGTAAACTTCCTAGTCAACCCCAATAAAATCCAAAGAGGATATCTCAAGAAGGCAAAACATCTTGCGATGAAACCTCACCCGACCAAGTCCATTCCATCACCACTCTCCGAAGTGGTAAGATTGTTGAGAACAAAGTAGGCATGCCAAACACAAACGAATCTGAGACAAACTTAGCATTGCCTACACCACCAAAGAAAACCTCCAATTTAGAAAATGAGTCCAAGCACATTAGTGAAGCTGACAATTCTACTGCTGTGAATGTCCCTCTCCCACCTAATGCCCATATTGCTCTATATCCTCAGAGGTTAGTTCAACAAAATAAAAGCACCCACTACAATGATATGTTAAAAATGTTCAAAAGAGTCAACATCAAAATTCCATTTCTTGAGGCAATTCAGCAGATCCCTGCATATGCCAAATTCCTTAAAGACTTGTGCACTCAAAAGCGCAAGCTTAATGTGCACAAACGTGCTTTCTTAGCTGAACAGGTGAGTTCCATCATTCTGAACAAAACTCCACCTAATTTTAAGGACCCAGGTTTTCCAACAATTTCTTGCATTATAGGAAAACACACGGTCAATAAAGCTTTATTAGATCTAGGTGCAAGTGTGAACCTCCTGCCATATTCTGTTTATGCGCAGTTAGGTCTTGGAGAGTTGAAGCCGACACCCATAACTCTCCAATTGGCGGAACGATACGTCAAAGTCCCTCGAGGTGTGATTGAGGATGTTTTGATTAAGGTTGATAAATTCTACTTTCCTGTAGACTTTATTTTCTTAGACACTCAACCTGTACAAAACCCGGATAGCCACATTCCTGTCATTTTAGGACGTCCTTTCTTGGCGACGTCTAATGCAATCATCAATTGCCGTAATGGAGTGTTGAAGCTGTCTTTTGGAAACATGACTATACAATTGAATGTGTTTAATAATAGTCAACAACATGTGAATCTTGATGATGAGGATATACATGAGATCAATATGATTGAGAGTTTGATACAAGATTCACTGACTAGCATTATATCAGAAGATCCCTTGCAAGCATGTTTGGAAGATGTTAACTTGGAGTTGTATTATGATGAATACATTGGTGAAGTCCAATCTTTGCTCGAATCTGTACCTCAAATGAACATCACTGAATGGCAGACTAAAGTGGAACAACTCCCACTTTCTGAGAAGTTTGTTATATCTTCGGATGAGTCTCCTAAGGCCAAGCAGGAATTGAAACCATTACCTGATACTTTGAAATATGCATTTCTAGGTCCTTCTGATACCTTACATGTTATCATTTCTTCACGATTAAACATAGAATAGGAAAACAAGCTATTAGAAGTACTTAAAGAGCAGAAAGAAGCCTTAGGATGGACCATCTCAGATCTCAAAGAAATAAGTCCCACCATTTTCATGCACCACATTAATCTTGAAGAGAATGCCAAACCATCTGGGGAAATGCAAAGGAGACTTAATCCTAACATGAGAGATGTTGTTAAGAGTGAGATCTTGAAACTACTTGATGCAGGTATCATATATCCGATTTCAGATAGTAAATGGGTTAGTCTCATTCAAGTTGTGCCTAAGAATTCAGGCATTACTATAGTTCAGAACGAGAATAACGAGTTAGTCCCTACACGTACAACCACAGGATGGCGAGTCTGTATTGACTATCGAAATTTGAACACAGTAACAAGAAAAGATCACTTCCCTCTTCCCTTCATAGACCAAATGCTAGAACGTGTGTCTGGACACAATCACTACTGTTTTCTAGATGGCTTTTCCGGTTATAACCAACTTTACATTGCACCGGAAGATCAGGAAAAAACTACATTCACGTGTCCATTTGGGACATTTGCTTTCAGATGTATGCCCTTCGGGTTGTGTAATGCACCGGCTACTTTTCAGCGATGCATGATGAGCATTTTTCAGACATGATAGATAGTTTTCTCGAGATCATTATGGATGATTTCTCTGTGTTTGGTTCATCTTTTGACAACTGTTTGGACCATCTTGTCCTTGTTCTGTCTAGATGTAAACAAAAGAATCTGGTTTTGAATTGGGAAAAATGTCATTTTATGGTGAACTCCGGCATAGTTCTAGGACACATCGTTTCAGAAAAAGGAATTGAAGTTGATAAAGCTAAAGTCGACCTCATTCAACATTTACCACAACCCCAATCTGTGAAGGGGATTCGATCATTTTTAGGTCACGCTGGTTTCTACCGGCGATTTATCAAGAACTTTAGCCAAATCTCAAGACCTTTGTGTAATCTACTTGCCAAAGATGTTGTCTTTAACTTCGATGCTGCGTGCGTGAAGGCGTGGGAAGAACTCAAATCTCTCCTTACCTCATCTCCAATTGTCCAACCACCCGACTGGAACTTGCCATTTGAGATAATGTGTGATGCTTATGATTATGCCATTGGCGATGTTTTGGGACAACGTGTTGATAGACTACCATATGTGATATACTATGATAGTAAAACTCTTAATGATGCTCAACTCAATTATTCAACTACCGAGAAGGAGTTACTTGTTGTAGTTTTTGCATTAGACAAGTTTAGATCTTATTTGAAAGGATCTAAGATCATCATTTACACTGACCACGCGACTTTGAGATTCATTCTTTCTAAGAAGGATGCTAAAGCTCGTCTTATTCGATGGATACTATTATTGCAATAATTCGATCTCGCAATTCGTGATAAGAATGGTTCTGAAAATGTGGTTGCTGATCACTTGTCCCGATTAACTACTGAGTCTATCGATGATTCCATGTTGATTAGAGATTCATTCTCTGATGAGCTCTTGATGTCTGTGTCAAACCTTCCTTGGTTTGCCGACATTGTCAACTACCTCGCTACAGGTAGAATACCTTTGCATTGGTATCGACAAGACTGTTCTAAGTTCTTGGCTGAAGTTAAACATTTCCTTTGAGACGACCCATATTTGTTTAAGTACTGCCGAGACCAAATCATTAGGAGATGTGTACCCGACATTGAACAGAAAGATGTGATATCGTTCTGTCATGACCAAGCATGTGGAGGGCATTTCAGTGCCAAGAAAACTGCTGCAAAGATTTTGCAGTATGGGTTTTACTGGCCATCATTGTTTAAAGACTGCCATGAGTACTGTATTGCTTGTGAACGTTGTCAAAAGCTAGGAAGTATTTCGAGGAGAAACATGATGTCGTTGAATCCGATTCTGATCGTTGAGCTATTTGATGTGTGGGGGATTGACTTCATGGGTCCATTTCCCACTTCTGAAGGAAAATTATACAACCTGAGCTTATATTTTGGCCTAGAACTTTGTGGGTATGTTCTAAGCAAACCCTCACGAGACTTCAACTCGTCCACTAGGGACACTTAGTGGTTCAAAAGGCTTGTTGCATTCGCTAAATGCAATCGAGAAACCAGCGACAATGGTATAGGTAGGATTTCCTTAGTTTCTGTTTTACTTGAGGACAAGTAAAATTCAGGTTTAAGGGTATTTGATAGGTGCCAAATATTGCATTATTTCTTATCATTTTATTGGCACTTATCCCATTTTCCATACCATTAATTCTGTTTTTATAATGAATTCTGTATTTTACTCTCCTCAGGGATAAATATTTTATATTATTTAATTTTGTATTTTTAGGTGATAAATAAAGACTAGTTGAGTTGCGGAGTGGAAAGAGCAAAGACACGTGAGAAAACCGACGGAAATTCTAGCGGAAAAGAAGTGAAGAATGTGGTATGGAAGACTCAAGGATAAAAATGGGCTTAACAAGGAAGAATTTGTTCTTAAAGAAGAAGTGGGCTCAAGATTGTCTAAGCCCAAACCCATTTCCTAAACCCAAACCCATTTATTAAAGACTAAAATCCAAACCCAAACCCGTTTTTCCCTTTAGTCGTCAGATTGTATCCATCACTTCATCCCACGGTCCCTTCAGCATCGTGCATCAAAATTTGAAGTTCCTGTCTAACATCATAGTACCTAGCTCCATCTTGGACCGTCAATTTTGATGTATCTCGTCATCCAACGGTCGTTCCACTTCCATTTCCATCGCGTATTTGGATCAATCCATCATCCTACGGATTCCCTTCACCGAACATCAAGATTTGAGGATCCCGACAAACACCCTAGTACCTAAGTCTATATCCCACAAACCAAACAAACCCTTAGCCAAAATCAATCGAGTTCTTCTTCTCTTCTTCCCCCTTCCCTCTCTGCAACTCCTCCATGCCGCCTCAACCACCACCACAACCACCACATCGAGCAACCAAACCATCATCACCACTGACCTTCCCCACTAACTATCAGTCGAGTTCATCGTTTTCACACCCTTCTTCTTACTGTTTGCGTGTAAAAGTGATGAACTAGGTTGATGGATATGAGGCTAGAGAAGCAATTGGAAGCAGCAAGAGACGCAATAGAAGATATAGAGGCATGGGTCGAAACTATTGAGTGATTTCAAAGATTAGGTAAGATTTAATTTGACTTTTTGTAAAACCCTAATTTACTGAATTGGGGATTTTTTTAGGGTTAGTTGATATAACTATAAATTGATATGTTGGGTGTTAAATTTGGCTATGCTTGGACTAGCCAAGTACGAAATATATTAGTTTTCAGTAGAAATTCATCTCTTATTTTCTTACCCTGTTTTTTTGAAATCTCCATGTGGTTCATAACTGCTAGTAACATGCTAGGGGTTGTGTTGATGTTCTAAATCAACCAACTAGGGTGTAGATGAAACCCTTTGTTCAATTTGATGTTCTTATGATGTTCACTGTTTTAGGGATGATGACTAGATAAAATATTCAAATGCACTTGTAATGAGTTGTACTGTAAGAAGACAGTTCATGGTAGGAGTGAATTAGATAAAATAGCTAGATTATTATCCATTATGTCCTTCTATGGAGAGAAACAAGAACTTAAGTTGAATGGGTATGGCCTTAGCTTAGGATTAAGTGGTGGATTCCAATCCCCTAGTGCCTTCTAATCTTTTCTTACAATCTACTTTTATTTCCTGATTTGCTTCATGTCTGTGTTACTTTGAATTAATACCAACAACTTGTTGTTCCAATACAAAAAAACAGCTTTTTGTTACCATTTAGAATTGACCCATAGTGAAAAACATAGAAATAAACTAGCTTGCACTCTCCTTGTCCCTGTGGACTGACCCTGTCTTGCACACTTTCTATAACTTGACCCTGTGCACTTGCAGGTTAATATAAACATAGTTTAGGTACTCATTCCTAGCCTATCAGGTGGGATCAGGATCATACTTTGGTTTCCATGATGAGGTGGTGCTTTTAGTTCCATTACCACTCTTTGCTAACAACCTGAATTTCTCGTCAAACAAAGGAAACTTTTGGAAGCATCCTAATTGAAAGAGTACTCGCCGAGGATCGTATAGAACATAACCACCGGGATAAAATAATGGCCCATGGTACATACCTACCGGCATATCGTCATCTTCAACAACTTAATATTCTTCATCTTCCTTCTCATATGGTTGAAAAACAACGTCATCAACACCCATTGTGTCTAACGTCTCTCTCAAACTTGCCACCAATAGTTTTTTGTTCCTTTTCTTCGAGTCCTCATACTCGTTTCGTGCTGCAGTTGGATTTATATCAACCTAATCGATATCCTTTTCAAATGTTTTGGCCAATTTTAAAATTGGGAAATGGTCATATACCCACACCTACATCCAAAGAACCACATTTCAAAAATCAAAGGAATTGAAGTAATAGAAACAAGTTTTACTTGGAAATATCAAAGTAAGAATAAAGTTTGTAAACTCATAGCATTGTTTGCCTTATATGGATCAAGTATCATAATCCGAACCAGATAAGTAACAAGTTCGGCTTACATGATATTATAGTTATAAGTCGAAGCACACACTGATTTCCCAGAAGTTACCTGAAGCAAAGTGAAGTTCCCTCCGATGTCTGTACTTATCAACCTAGACGCGGTCGCAAGTTGTTCCAGCAGGTAAGCTAGCGAAGTCGTTCCCAAGCATACTTATTAGCAGTATCAAGATTTTTTACCAATTGGAGATAATTAGCATTTACCTTGTTTTCAGTAAGGTCGGTAAAGATATCTCTACCAAGAGTATAAAACAAGTAGGTGATAGATACATTTTTGTGTCTAAATTGTCCTCAATTGTTCGTATTGTTGGCACTCCTTTTTGTACTAATTTTGGTGTTTTATGTGTAGGAATTTTTGGGAAATAAACTTTGTTGGAAAAATCGGATCGAAAATTGTCTAAAACACCCGGAGGACACATGTTACTCGGACTCTCACTTTTGGATAAGGGGCACCTCAGTTGGACACCTGCTAGTCGTACCCCCAGTTTGGTCAGGGGGACACCATCTTCTTCATTTGAATTTTCAGTTCGGCGGGAAAACTATGTTCATCACCAGCCAGAGTTTAGGGTTCGCGTTTTTGTATCGTTTCGGCGAGATTCAATAGCTTTAATTGATTGGGAAGTTTTGTTTGAGCATCATATATATGGTATGGTCGTTGGAATCAATTTAGTTTGGTTGGATAATCGTTTGGGAGCAAAACAGGGAAGAGCAATGTTTTTTTGAAAACCCAAGACTGTTTTCTTGGCTTTGGAAGGTATCTAGAGAGATCCAATCAATAGAATTGGTTGTATTGGGCCTGTTTCATCTAAACAGGACTGGTAAGTCCATTAAATTCGAAGGAAGGGGGATGCAACGTACGATTGACGGGAAATAAAGGTTGAATGATACTCGGGATTCTGTTGATGCGGTTTTGCAAAAACTGCATGTGTTTTCAGCGTGTTGACTCATTCTTTAATGTGTTGGTAGTATGTTTGGAGCATGTAAACACTGGTTGACATCATCAGTAGACAAGAAAGAGAAGAAAATATTCCGAGGATATATTCTTTAAAGCCTAGTAATGGAGAATGATTGGAGTAATTAGGCGAGATTTCTTGTATCTGTGAGGCTATATAAGGTGCATAGGAGCAGTAGAGAAAATATGGAGAGATAAGGGTTATAACAGAGAGCAACAGAGTGATCAATCACGAGTTGCAGAGAGAAGATTATGCTGCTGCAGAGAAGATGAACATGAAGAACATTAGCTGTTAAGGACAGTCGTTTTCTAGGGTCATATATTTCAAGTTCTGTAATAGTCCATTAGTAACGTATATCTTCAGTTCGCAACGCCTGTTCTGTACAACGAGTCTGTAACGTTCATAAAGCGTTTTAAACTCGCTGCTTTGATTATTTTCTCCATTTTCACCATTGTAAGCACTTTTTGAGCAATAAAAAAAATATTTTGAGTGTCTACAACATGAGAAGCTAGACCCCAACACTGGGACAATGGAGGAGGCTGAATTTCATACATGGGTAAATTTATTTTATTCTTTTTATGACTTTTGCATTAATTTTAATTGTAATTTGATTTGAATTAATTGGTTGTCATTTAATTTGAAGAGGTATGCTTAGCTTAAATGTTTTGATACATCGTGCTTAGGATTTACAACTAATATTTTAAGAATCTACCCTGGTACCATGTTAATTTTATTGAGTTTTAATTGTTAAAGAATATATGATGAACCTTGTGTTGTGAATTCGGCCAAATCCATAGTCCCAGTAACTATCTTCATCCTGTGACAATATTTTGTAAATATATTTTATTATTTCAGTATTTTCTTTATTTAAGCCTGAAATCAATCTCAACAAAGTCCGAGTGAACGACTACTCTATTTACCACTATTAAAAATACGATTAATTTTTGGCGCCGCCAACGCGGACTTGTGTATAGATTTGTTTTTAGGGTTTTTTTTTATTATTTTTGTTCTTTTTTACGCGTTTTGGTATTTTTGTTTGCTTTCAGAATTGGTGCGGAGCTTATGAAAAACAAAAAAGTGTTAAAAAGAAAAGCAAAGCCAAAGAAGGAAAGAAAAGAGAAATCCTAAAGGAGTGAAGAAGAATTTTTTTTTCTTGTATATAGTTATTTCTTTTTATTTTTAGAAACTGTCATTAGAATTTTTATTTTTTTTAATATTTTATTTTAGTTATTTTTGGACACTTTTTGAATTCTATTTTTGGACATTGGACATTTTTTTTAAAACCCAATGGAAGGGTAGTTTTAAATATAAACTGTTTGCAGAGAAGGACGGCGATTACGATATCGCCTCGGCTCCTCGGGTTCGTACACTGACATTGGAGTCGGTGTCCCGAGTCGACTTTAACGGTTCATCCCCCATCTGGAACGGGAGATAAGAATTCTAAA
The DNA here is from genome assembly GCF_003573695.1 of Papaver somniferum. Lineage (NCBI taxonomy): Eukaryota > Viridiplantae > Streptophyta > Magnoliopsida > Ranunculales > Papaveraceae > Papaver > Papaver somniferum. The sequence goes on from NW_020648193.1 coordinate 134,275, forward strand.
CACCCACGAATCCCCTTGCAGCGGGTTTACTGGATGATTTTGTATGCATATATGAGGATATGAAATCGGATTTAATTTTCTAGTAAAGGGCAAGGCCTGGCAAAATCAAGATAAGGACTCGGATTTCATCACTCTTGCCCGCCTTAGGAACACGTAACCTACACGAACCTAAGCCTTAAAATTTGGACTAGAACGAGACCGATAGGGTAACGAGCTTAATAGGAAAGTCGTTCGAAAAATATTGGTTTCTCTATTGAGCATACTTCGAAGTTAATGATGGTTTCTGTAAATTGAATACGGCTTGTAATGCCGGTGAGGCCTTGGGTATCAAAGCTCCGCTGAGCTTCCCTCATCTCTATTCAACTTACTTTAACTCGGATAGACTCCAGAGAGGTTTGCTCAGATTGTAACGAATTCCTTTTCGAAAGAATGAAAGCTTGTCTAGAAACAATCTAAGGGAGCTATCATGCTTTATGTTTTCTAGAAAAAATAGGCTTGTTGTGGTCGAGTCAGCCTTCTTTGTGCTTGTTTAGAATTCCCTTGTAGTTAGGATGTCGAACTGGTATAGCCAATACAATGATATTTCGACTGAGCAACATGAACATTATTCATATTATGACCATAGTGTGAATAGTGATTGGGAACGTCATCCTTTTGAACATACCACGGTGAGCCAAATTACTATTCACATGCATACCGGTCATACGATCAAGATTCTCATATTTCTCCTAAACTAGAAGATGCACGTAAGATAATTGAGTCAACACATAAGTTACTTGAGTCGACACATAAGTTAGCGGACACATATGACTTAGTTATAGACGAAAGAACTGTCAATGAGTGAACCTTCTTTAGAAGATAACCTCAGGAAGTTAGCTGAGTCAACATGTAAGTTAACTGAGTCAACATGTGAGTTTGTTGAGTCAACACGTAGGCCTGAGTTAGAGATGGAAGAAAGAATTGCTCGAATTACTTTGCATTGCCAATACATTGCTTCAAAAATCAACCTTGAAAGTGAGGAAAATTTTTATTTACATAATCAATATGACGAGGATAGAATTTGAAGCAATACTTTAGATGAGGTCCAATAATTTTCATGTTATTATGATAGTGCTGATGAAGAATCTTAGTGATCAGGAATTTGTTACTCCAATTGAGCTTTACAATGATAATATTATTTCTAGTTCCAATCCAAATAATTTTAATAACTATTCACCTATTCAAAAGGATGAGGATTTGACTAGAAGTATCCCCGTTTTAGAGGAACGGGTATATTTTGAGTCTAGCGATTTAGAAACAATAGACTTAGAAAAAAATATGAACCCGTCGATATGAGTGAGGATGTACCTGACTTAGGAGAATCAATTGACCATTTTCAGGAATCTGATGACCTTGAAACTAGGGAAGTTGTGACTAGTCTTTCTAGAGACACTGAAAACACTAAGTTTGGGGGTGATTATCATTCTCCATGTGCTTTAATTCTTAAAAAGGTCCCTCACTTGGGACTTGACAAATGTGCCTCAACCATTATACGAGATTATCTTCATACATGTTTTCCCGAACCTAATGATGTCCAGAAAGAAGTTCAGTTGTTAGAAACCCATTCTCTGTTGATGTGGTTGACCTAGGCTATGATACCAAGATTGACTTTGTTTTCCCGCCAAATATTTTTCAACCAATTGTGGGAACATATGAGTTTCATATGTGTCGTTTATTGAGTTTTGAGACTAAACCTAATTACTTTAGGATATTAGGGTCGACACATTTGTTTAAGGGATTACCACCACTTTCATCGTGGTCAGTTGTGTGAGTCAAATCTGATTGACTTTAAGGATCCTCAATTATTCAGGTTATTATTATGTGCTTCTAAATTATTATTTGAGTATTGCCATGCTCTATAACTTGATAATTCGGATCTTACATATGAGGAGGTGCAATCCATGATTTTTTTTTTATTTAGATCCCTTTATTGAACCTGAACCTGAACCACAACTAGATGTAGTTGTTTTGAACAGGACACTGTAATATCTTTCCTTAACCCTTTTGCTTAAAGTGGTAACAGTTTCTCCTTGTTCATGCTTTTAATTTTATCTTTAGAGCATTGAGGACAACGTTAGATTTAAGTTTGGGGGTATGAGAGAAACTTTTTAGTTGCAATAAATAAACTCTAGAGCCTAGAGATTTATGTTTATTAAGGATGGCACTAACCAATCTAAGTGGATGGAAGCATCTTGGTTGTAGGAGTTGAGGAACCAATCTGACTAGATGGAAACATTTAAAGAGTCTATTTGATGGTTTTCAAATAGTGATTGTAGTAGTGGTAAAAACTGGGTCTTTTCAGACTTGTGAAGAAAACAATTTTTATAGATTTAAATTAAACATGCAAATAAAAAATAGTTCAAACTTTTGGAGAAAAATACCAAGACTAGGATTCCACCATTGATCCATTAATTGATAAACTCTAAATAAAAATCATGCAATTCTATCTTTAAAAATAATTCTAATATTTGCCTCAAATATATTCTTGAAGTAATAGTTGTAATCAACGAGTATAAAACATCAAAAGTGTTTAAAACCCAGCATGCTTCATCAAATTAATTCACAACTATTCAATAAGAACTAATATTTCAATTCAATCCCATGCAAATAATCAAATAATAATAATATTGCAAATAAATAGTAAAATTAGAATTATACCAATTAATGTGGAACAATGGCTTCCTCCGTCGCCTTGGCTAATGGGGTTTAGCTACTCATAATAATCATGTTCCAAAAATAAATATTTGATGCTCAAAATATGATTAAAAGAGTGAAAAATATAATACAGTGAAACTACGACCCTCTTTAAGCGTCCAGAAAAGAACGATAAAGAACCACTGCTGCTGTTGACGCTGTTGTTTTAAGACCCCCAGATGCTGGTCGTTGTCACTGTTGATAAACGACTGTCCTATGGAGTCTGTTCTTCGTGTTCTTCGAGCTTCGTTAATGGCAGCAGCAGCAGCAGGTAACTTCTCTGCAATTCCTCCTGCGCCTCTCTGCTCGCCTCCAAAACTCCCCAAAACTCTTCATAAAACTTTCTCTCACTTCCCACCAGCCTTTATATACCAATAGGGTCCAAATAACTCGATTAAATCCGAGTTTATCTCCCTTTTTTCTTCACGTGCAGTTGAGAGAGAAATCTCTTTTCTGTTGCTTTGTACGCGTCTTCTGGCAATTTCTTACGCTCCAAAATTCTCCTAATCCTTAAACAAGACTAGATACACTTTACTTCAACGTAAAACTCTCCCAGAATCTCTAAATATATTTGAAAACTTCACAGAGAACACATATTCTGTTTGGACTTTGATCGCTTCTCACGGCCATTCCAGCCCAATTCGATCAGCCCAATCACTTGCATAGGGTCTGTTTAGGTCTAACAGGATTATCCCAACTGATTTCCGGTGTTTAATCGCATTAAAACTCCTCCAATAATCGAACCAAAATCTGCCAGACGATGCATGCATTTTCCCGCCAAAATTTGCTTTTAAATTTGAGAAGTTGACCTCCCCTTATCTGTGGCTGGTCTCCCTTTAGCAGCTGCCTGGAAATGGGTCACCCCTTAGTAATTAGGTTACCCCTTATCCAAAATCAAGGATCCGTATAGCAAGTGTCCTCTGGGGCATTTTCCGCATTTTTTCCGGGGTTCCTCCGGGGTATTTCTGGGGTACTTCCGGTACACTTCTGGGGCGCTTCCGGTACTCTATCAACGGAGGTCCAAACGCCGCATTTTCAGCCAATTTCGCCGCAAATCCTTATTCTTCTAAAAACACCTACAAATAAATAAAATAACCAAATAAGTACAAAATTGAGCACTAACAATATATACAAATGAGCTATATTAGACACACAAATGCGTCTATCAAATACCCCCAAACTTATTATTTGCTAGTGCCGAGCAAATCAAAACTACAAAATAAAATCCTAACTCACTGTCGCAGGCATCGTCGATTGCATTTAGCGTATGCAATAAGCCTTTAAACCCCTAGGTGGCCCTAGTGGCCGAGTTATAGTCTCGGGAGGGCTTACCAGAGATATACCCACAAAACCTGTACTCCAGACCTTAGCTATCTACGCAGAACCTTGGAAGGCACTAAAGAATCTCCTTGGTTGGCATACTTATTGACTACAGGAAGAAGTACCCTGATGCGAAATTCCAATTGCTGTACACGAGTTTGCACTCAAGCATACTAAAATTCATATAAAGTGACAGAGCTCTACTCAGATAGTTGCACTATGGACATCATATTCGGAGTCAAAACTAATCACATGGATAGATCAAGAAGATGGATATAGAAAACATAGATGGTTTTGATGTTTACTAAGTGAACGCGTTTCCCATATCTGTCTGAAGGCCTCCGCCAAAATGAACCTATCCTAATGGATTGAGATACTAGTCTGACTAATATCAACACACTGGCATATACAAGGGTACCAGTGGTCGATAACCTAACTCTAGGTCAACACAACTGGCATATACAAGGGTACCAGTGGTCGACTTTATTGAATTTATTCCTTTTGGTCAAATGGTCTGGTCTCAATTTCTTTTTCTTTTTTTTTTTTTTTTTTTTTTTTTTGGTAACTACCATTTTTTTTTCCTTTTTTTTTTCAACTTTTTCTTTTTTTTTTTTTTTTTTTTTTTCATGGTATCTCAATCACTCTAATTCACCCTAGCATTGGTAACAACTTGAATCGTGGGCCCCACCTATCACTTAGAGAAACATAGTTTAAAAACAAAATAAAATAAAAATAGAAGTGAAAAGGACTCAACGAGATATGGTGAAACTATCATGTTATTTCTAACACCTGAGCTCTGTGCTTTTATGAATAGACTCTTTAGATGTTTCCATCTAATCAGATTGGTTCCTCAAACTCCTACAATCAAAATGCTTCCATCCACTTAGATTAGTTAGTGCAATCCTCAATAGGCATAAATTTCTAGGCTCTGGAGTTTATTTATTGCAAAAATGTGACAAAAAGTGTTCGTGTTTCTTCCCCACCCCCAAACTTAAATCTACATTGTCCTCAATGTTCTAAAGATGAAATTAAAAGCATGAACAAGGAGAAACTATTACCACTGGAGGAAAAAAAAAGGAAGGATATTACCGTATCACATGAACGCGGGAGCCTCCCAGTAAATGCTAAATTTATAGTCATTAGCTAGACATCAAATACCTCAAAAAGAATTTTCACCTTCCAAAGTCGTATACCAATAGTCGAAACAATTGTGGGTCCATAAGACCAAATAGAACTGCCACTAATAGGAGACAAATGGTCAAGATCAGAAAAATGAGCAGAAAGAGCACAACCTGATCTAAAGTTTCTCGCAAGACAACTGGATTTATCTGGAGTGCCCATTGGGCTTCATATGAGTGTCTCGGCAAACAGATTCATCCGAAAAACGGGCCTCTAATATATGGATTTTTTCCTGGACATTATCAGGCGGATCAGGTTGTGGAGTCTGAATACACTCAGCGATACCTCAGATGCACTAGGCGAGTCCCAAGTTAGGGACTTCTATGGGGATAATTGACAATCTCTACCCCAAATTTAGGGTTCACTATTCTCCAAGACCTTAACTATGCTTGAATTTCCGGATCCAGAGTATTTAAAATACTCAAGAGCTTCTTCTAGTTCACTACCCCCAAACTTAGAGTTTTGGGTGTCTCTAGATAAACTAGTCACAATTCCTAATTTCTAGACCATCGGTTCTGAAAAAGGTCAATTGCTTTCTCTGAGTTATAATCAGGTGGTTCATCCTCTCTTTGAGGTAGCTATGCTTATATGTTTCATATCTCTATGGTCACCTAGAGTTTCCTTATTGTTGAAGCACGGTTCTGGCCTATCTCCTGATCACTATCCAAATGGAAGTTATAGGCAAAATCTCAGATGGGCCTACAAATGCATAATTGGGGTCCAACTTAGGAGGATCTTTAGGCTCTTCGAAATAAGGGCTTAAGGTAGATTCGGTAGCTAGTAATGGTTCAAACCTAGATTTCCATCTATCGGTATCTAACATAGGAATAGAATCCAACAGAGCATTAACTTGTTCAATGTTACTATTATCGTCGAAATCCAGGCTAAAATGGGATAAACAACTCTCCAATGTATTTTCCGATACGATGTTTGGTAATGACTCCTGAACTAAGGATCCTATCATGTTCACCTCTTCAATACATGTGCTATCTAGCTCAGAATGTAGCTTGTTTACATTAAAAATATTCAGCTCAATAGTCATATTACCAAAAGATAGATTCATGATACCATTTCGACAGTTTATGATCGCATTAGACGTAGCTAAGAATGGGCGACCTAAAATCACAGGTATTTGGTTCTCTGGGTCGGGCACAGGTTGGGTATCTAGGACCACGAAATCCACTGGATAAATAAACTTATCGACCTCAATAAGAACATCCTCGATCACACCACGAGGGATTTTAACGGACCTATCAGCTAACTGGAGTGTTATCTGGGTAGGTTTCATCTCACCAAGTCCTAGCTTGAGGTACACATGGTATGGCAGTAAGTTCACACTGGCTCCTAAATCAAGCAACGCTTTCTCAACACGGTACTTACCTATTGTACAAGAAATGGTAGGGGACCCTGGGTCTTTATACTTAGGAGTAGTAGTATTCTGAATAATAGAACTCACATGACTAGCTATGAAGGCTTTCTTCTGGACACTGAGCTTACGCTTTCGCGTACACAAGTCCTTAAGGAACTTGGCATAAGAGGGAATCTGCCTAATTGCATCTAATAATGGAAGGTTGATATTAACCTGCTTAAAAACCTCCAATATATCATTAAAGTTGGACTCCCTCTTAGTCGGAACTAGCAGCTGTGGAAACGGGGCTCTGGGAACAAAGTGAGGCTCAACAGGACCCTCATTGGTCTCTTTGGAGACTCTATCAGTCTCCTCATTTTCTGGCTCAGCAGGGTGAACTACAGCATGTTCACTATCAGGCATGGCGACCTTGTTGTCAACTTTCTTTCCACTCCTTAGGGTTGTGACAGCATTCACATGATTGTACGATTTCTCTCCTTTTGGGTTGGGATCAGTACGACTAGGGAACCTTCCATCTTCTCTCTCACTTATGAACTTAGCTATTTGTCCTACTTGAAGTTCTAATTTGGCAAGACTCTGGGAATTATTCTTCAACTCTTGTCTAGTTTCTTGTTGAAAGCTAAGGTGGTTCTTTGATAGCATTTCATGGTTATTTGCTAACATAGTGAGAGTATCCTCTAAGGTAGAGATCTTTTTCTCGGAAGTGTTCTGAAACTGGGTTTGACCTGAAGAGTTCTTAAAACCAAAACCTGGGGGAGGCTGAGAATTGCTAGACTGGCCTTGACTCTGGCCCTTAGACCAAGAGAAATTAGGATGGTTTCTCCAACCAGGGTTGTAGGTTTCTGAGTATGGGTCAAACTTCTGACTGTTCTCAAACCTAGAGTTGTTATAGACAGCATGGGCTTGTTCTTCACTAACTTGACCTTCCCAAAATGAATTATTGGGCTCTATTCCACAACTAGAGACTTGAGAGGCTCTATTAGGTTCAACAAGGGACCTATTTTTAGACTGACCCATTTCTAAAGCTTCTAACCTTCTGGACAAAGCAGCAAACTTAGCATCTGACGCAAAACCCGTATCTACCATATTGGTGCTACTTCTATTGACCAAGAGTCTTTTAGGGGGTTCAACACAAGATTCCCACTGTTGGGATTTTTCAGCGATAGCTCCTAGGAAGGTAAAAGCATCATCAGCATTTTTACTAGTGAACTCACCAGCGCACATAGACTCAACCATGGCTTTGGTCGAATAGTCTAAACCATCATAAATAATCTGTACAAGTTTCATATTATCAAATCCATGGTGAGGACACTGGGATAGGAGATCATTGAATCGCTCTAAAAACCTATAAAGAGACTCTCCCTCTTGTTGCACACTAGCACTAATTTTCTGCCTAACAGCTGCAGTTTTATGCTTAGGGTAGAATTTCATATAGAAGGCAGCGATAAGTTCCTGCCATGTTTCTATGGATTCAGACGGTAGGTTGTTAAGCCAGGTCTTGGCTTTGTCTCTCAAAGAAAAGGGAAACATCTTAAGTTTCAAGACTTCATCGGTAAGGTCCTTTATCCTAATTGTCCCACAGATTTCCTCAAAGTCCCTAATATGAAAATAAGGGTTCTCATCATCTTTTCCTAAGAATATAGGGATCATCTGAAGAATACTAGGTTTTATCTCGAAATTAGCCGTAGTGGCTGGCAATTTAATGCATGAAGCTCGGTTGGTCCTAGTTGGGAACATGTAATCTTTCAAAGTTGCCATAGTTGGCACAACTGGAGTACTAGGGGTACTATCCTCACAAAGAGACAGATTCTCAAAACAGAAGTTTCCAAAAACAGGGTTCTCAAAAAAAGAATCTTCGAGCTCCCTGCTTAAATCAGAAGAACTACTAGGTTTTTCGCTAATCAATCGACCTAGAGTATCTCTTTTCCAAGCCCTAACAAAATCGGGCATACACTAAAAAGAATTCAAAAAGAAATAAAAATCCTAACAGGAAGGTTCTAGCAAACACACAGCAGGCTGACTCGACTTTACCACAGCAAACCTAAAGATTTCTAGCAAACAACAAGCATGATGGCTCCACTTAGATTGTTTCTAGACCAGCTTCTAATCCTTCGAAAGGGAATTCGTTACAATTTAAGCAAACCCCTCTGGAATCAATCCGAGTTAAAGCAAGTTGAATCGAGGCGAGGGAAGCTCAGTGGAGCTTTGATACCCAAAACCTCACCGATCCAATGCGGCGCAGTCACGCATTCAACTCGCAGTAACCGTCAAGAACTTCAAGGTGTGCTTAAAAGAGTAACCAATATTTTTCGAATGATTGTCCTGTTAAGCTCGATACCCTATAGGTCTCTTTCTAGTCCAAATTTTAGGCTTAGGTTCGCTTTAGGTTTCGTTTTCCTAAGGCGGGCAAGAAGGGAGCGGTGATGAAATCCGAACCCTTATCTTATATGGTCCAGTCCTTGCCCTTTACTAGGAATATAAAAACAGTCTGGTTCGTCCTCAAACAATTAGCACCTTAAGGAGTCCAGTAACCCGCTTGCAGGAGATTCGCGGGTGTTTAGAATTTTACCTCCCGTACCAGACGGGCGAAGAACCGCTGAAGTCGACTCGGGCCACGACTCCTATGCCGTGTGCGAACCCGAGGGGCCGAGACGATATCGTAATCGTCGTCCTTCCCTGCAAACAGTTTATATTTAAGGGTACCCTTCCGTAGGGTTAAAAAAATAAAAATAAAATGTCCCAAAATTAATGTCCAAAGTCCATAAAAAAAAATACAAAAGAAAAGAAAGTCTAATAAAAAAAATTACAAAAAAAATGTCTCTCTTTTTTTTTTCTCTCTTTTTATCAAAATAAATAAATAAAATTTTTCTTCTTTCGCTCCTTTAGCTTTGCTTTTCGCTCCAACTTTCAAAAATCTGCAAGGAAACAAAAAAAAACCAAAAACGTAAAGAAGAACAAAAATAATAAAAATAATAAAAATCTAAAAAAAAATGCTAACTAAACACAGGTCCGCGTCGGCGGCGCCAAAAATTTGATGGTTTTCAAATAGTGATTGTAGTAGTGGTAAAAACTGGGTCTTTTCAGACTTGTGAAGAAAACAATTTTTATAGATTTAAATTAAACATGCAAATAAAAAATAGTTCAAACTTTTGGAGAAAAATACCAAGACTAGGATTCCACCATTGATCCATTAATTGATAAACTCTAAATAAAAATCATGCAATTCTATCTTTAAAAATAATTCTAATATTTGCCTCAAATATATTCTTGAAGTAATAGTTGTAATCAACGAGTATAAAACATCAAAAGTATTTAAAACCCAGCATGCTTCATCAAATTAATTCACAACTATTCAATAAGAACTAATATTTCAATTCAATCCCATGCAAATAATCAAATAATAATAATATTGCAAATAAATAGTAAAATTAGAATTATACCAATTAATGTGGAACAATGGCTTCCTCCGTCGCCTTGGCTAATGGGGTTTAGCTACTCATAATAATCATGTTCCAAAAATAAATATTTGATGCTCAAAATATGATTAAAAGAGTGAAAAATATAATACAGTGAAACTACGACCCTCTTTAAGCGTCCAGAAAAGAACGATAAAGAACCACTGCTGCTGTTGACGCTGTTGTTTTAAGACCCCCAGCTGCTGGTCGTTGTCACTGTTGATAAACGACTGTCCTATGGAGTCTGTTCTTCGTGTTCTTCGAGCTTCGTTAATGGCAGCAGCAGCAGCAGGCAACTTCTCTGCAATTCCTCCTGCGCCTCTCTGCTCGCCTCCAAAACTCCCCAAAACTCTTCATAAAACTTTCTCTCACTTCCCACCAGCCTTTATATACCAATAGGGTCCAAATAACTCGATTAAATCCGAGTTTATCTCCCTTTTTTCTTCACGTGCAGTTGAGAGAGAAATCTCTTTTCTGTTGCTTTGTACGCGTCTTCTGGCAATTTCTTACGCTCCAAAATTCTCCTAATCCTTAAACAAGACTAGATACACTTTACTTCAACGTAAAACTCTCCCAGAATCTCTAAATATATTTGAAAACTTCACAGAGAACACATATTCTGTTTGGACTTTGATCGCTTCTCACGGCCATTCCAGCCCAATTCGATCAGCCCAATCACTTGCATAGGGTCTGTTTAGGTCTAACAGGATTATCCCAACTGATTTACGGTGTTTAATCGCATTAAAACTCCTCCAATAATCGAACCAAAATCTTCCAGACGATGCATGCATTTTCCCGCCAAAATTTGCTTTTAAATTTGAGAAGTTGACCTCCCCTTATCTGTGGCTGGTCTCCCTTTAGCAGCTGCCTGGAAATGGGTCACCCCTTAGTAATTAGGTTACCCCTTATCCAAAATCAAGGATCCGTATAGCAAGTGTCCTCTGGGGCATTTTCCGCACTTTTTCCGGGGTTCCTCCGGGGTATTTCTGGGGTACTTCCGGTACACTTCTGGGGCGCTTCCGGTACTCTATCAACGGAGGTCCAAACGCCGCATTTTCAGCCAATTTTGCCGCAAATCCTTATTCTTCTAAAAACACCTACAAATAAATAAAATAACCAAATAAGTACAAAATTGAGCACTAACAATATATACAAATGAGCTATATTAGACACATAAATGCGTCTATCACTATTCATAAAAGCACAGAGCTCATGTATTAGGAAAAAAAACATGGTAGTTTCACCATATCTCATTGAATCCTTTTCACTTCTGTATTTTTTTTAGTTTTTGTTTTATGTTTCTCACGAATCAATTTTTTTACCACTGCTAGGGTGAAATAGAGTGATTGAGATACCAAAAAAAAAATGAAAAAGAATTGAGACCATACCATTAGACCAACCGAAATAAATTCAATAAAGTCGACCATTGGAACCCTTGTATATGCCAGTTGTATTGACCTAGAGTTAGGATTATCGACCACTGGTTCCCATGTATATGCCAGCTGTGTTGATTTTAGTCAGACTAGTATCTCAGTCCATTAGGATAGGTTTATTTTGGCAGTGGCCTTCAGAAAGATATGAGAAACACCGTTCACCATTTATGTTTTTCTATATCCATCTTGTTAATCCATCCATGTGAAAGGTTGACTCCGGTTATGATGTCCAGAAACTATCTGAGTAGAGATACGTCACTTATATATGAAGTTTAGTATACTTGAGTGAAAACTCGTATACATCAATTGGAATTTAGCATCAGGGTACTTCCTCCTGTAGTCAAAAAGTATGCCAACCAACGCGATTCTTAGTGACTTCTAAGGTTTTGCGTAGATAGATAGGGTCTGGAGTAAAGGTTTTGTGGGTATACCTCAGGTAAGACCTCCCGAGACTATAACTCGGCCACTAGGGCCACCTAGGGGTTTAAAGGCTTATTGCATACGCTTAATGCAATCGATGATGCCTGCGACAGTGAGTTAGGATTTTATTTTTGCTCGAGGACTAGTAAATAATAAGTTTGGGGGTATTTGATAAACACATTTTTGTGTCTAAATTTCCTCAATTGTTCGTATTGTTGGCACTCGTTTTTTTACTAATTTTGGTGTTTTATATGTTTGTAGGAATTTTTGGGAAATAAAATTTGTTGGAAAAATCGGCTCGAAAAGTTGTCTAAAACACCCGGAGTACACTTGTTTTTCAGACTCCCACTGTTGGATAAGGGGCAACCCAATTTATAAGGGGCACCTCAGTTGGACACTTGCTATTCGCACCCCCAGTTTGGTTAGGGGGACACCGTCTTCTTCATTTGAATTTTCAGTTCGACGGGAAAACTATGTTCATCACCGGCCATAGTTTAGGGTTCGCGTTTTTTTATCATTTCAGTGAGACTCAATAGTTGTAATTGTTTGGGAAGTTTTGTTTGAGTATCACATGCATGGTATGGTCGTCGAAATCAATTCAGTTTGGATGGATAATCGTTTGGGAGCAAAACAGGTAAGAGCAGTGTTTCTTTAAAACTGAGACTATTGTATTGGGTTTGGAAGGTATCTAAAGAGATCCAATCGATAGAATTGGTTGTATTGGGCATGTTTCATCTAACTAGGACTGGTAAGTCCATTAAATTCGAAGAAAGAGGGATGCAACATAGGATTGAAGGGAAACAGAGGTTAAATGATACTCGGGATTCTGTTGATGTGGTTTTGCAAAAACTGCATGTGTTTTCAGCGTGTTGACTCATTCTTTAATGTGTTGGCAACATGTTTGGAGCATGTAAACACTGGTTGACAGCATCAGTAGATAAGAAAGGGAAGAAAATATTCCGAGGATATATTCTTTAAAGCCTAGTAATGGAGGACGATTAGAGTAATTGGGAGATATTTCTTGTATTTGTGAGGCTATATAAGGTGTAGAGGAGCAGTAGATCGGATATGGAGATATAGGGGTTAGAACAGGGAGGAACAGAGAGCAATAGAGTGATCAATCACGAATTGCAGAAAGAAGTTTCTGCTGCTGCATAGAAGATGAACATGAAGAACATTAGCTGTTAAGGATAGTCGTTTTCTAGGGTCGTATATTTCAAGTCCTGTAACAGTCCATTATTAACGTATATCTTCAGTTCGCAATGCCTGTTTTGTACAGCGAGTCTGCAACGTCCATAAAGCGTTGTAAACTCGCTGCTTTGATTATTTTCTCCATTTTCACCATTGTAAGCACTTTTTGAGCAATAAAAAAAAACTTTTGAGAGTATCTACAACATGAGAATCTAGACCCCAACACTGGGACAATGGAGGAGGTTGAATTTCATACATGGGTAAATATATTTTATTCTTTTTATGAGTTTTGTATTAATTTTAATTGAAATATGATTTGAATTAATTGGTTGTCATTTAATTTGATGAGGTATGCTTAGCTTAAATGTTTTGATACATCATGCTTAGGATTTACAACTAATCTTTTAAGAATCTACCTTGGCAAAATCAGAGTCCATGTTAATTTTATTGAGTTTTAATTGTTAAAGAATATATGAATGAACCTTGTGTTATGAATTCAGCCAAATCCATAGTCCCAGTAAATATCTTCATCCTGTGACAATATTTTGTAAATGTATTCTATTCTTTCAGTATTTTCTTTATTTAATCCTGAAATCAATCTCAACAAAGTCCGAGTGAACGACTACTCTATTTACCACTATTAAAAATACGATTAGTGGGCAGTTCCAGTTTGCTTCACTTTGATGTCATCCATTACCAACACCCCTTCCTTTACTCTCTCGTTTGTGTTCTCAAATTCCTTTTTCAAGTTAGTGAGATTGATCTCCTTATTCTTCTTATTTTTTTCCATTGGGTATGGATACATAATCGACATCTTTAACGAACCAACAAAGCTCCAACTCAGTTTGATATGCATCCCAACCAAGAAATTCCTCGTACAACTTGTAAAGCTCATCCCAACTCATGTCATAAAAATCAACATCCACACTTACACCCCTTGCTTTAAGGCCTGTAATCTTACTCGCATCATCAGGAGTGATTGCCATCTCTTCGAAAGATAATTGAAATGTGTAAGTTTCTGGATAAAATCTCTCGGTAAAGGAATAGGACATCACACTATCATATTCCTGATGTCCATATTGAATGGCATGCCATAAAGCACTGGCTTATACGTACACAACCACCTCAAGAACCTCTTCATAAAGTTTCCATTTCGCTTCCCTTTGATGTATCAATACTCCGACTGCATGGTTGGGATCAGAAGTCTCATAAATTCTCTTCGCCTAAGATTCGGCATAACCAATCAACACATTTCCTCCATCTTCCGAAATACCATGAGGCAAACCATTTGATCGAGGTGGAATTACGTCATCTTCATCAGGAATGTGTAAACCAGTGATCCGTTGTTCTACAACATTCTTCTCTTTCTCGGGTTCTGCAACCCTCTTCCCTTTCTTGTCTTTCTTGGGTATTCCTTAGGGTTGTGTTTCTTGATTATTATCAACTTCTTCATCTTCATTTATTCCTTCTTCTTGTCTTTCAACTCTTACTTGTTCATCTTCTTCTTCTAAAATGCCTCATCTACCTCCCGCTCCCAATTTTTTCTTACCTCCTCCTCGAGGATCGGGAGTTTTAGAAGTAGAATATGTTATCTCCATCTTCTTTCTATTTTTAGTTGCATTGGTCCTGACACAAGTATGAAAGTTATAAGACTACTTCGAAAAACAAAGAATACAAACTATATGAAATATGGATTTGAAATACCAAAAACTTGTCAACAAATCAACAGGTTCGGCTTACCCGAAATAACACATATGAGCCGAACTATGTCTTAAACTTTTCATCATCTTACACAGAAAGTGGTTCGGCTTAAAACTGATACTATCGAATAAGTCGAACCTATAATTATGAATTGAAACATGTATTCGGCGCAACATGATATCATATAAATAAGCCGATCCCAAACACTTGTAAAATTTATGAAATTTTAACAACAATATTCAGCGCAACCCTAATATTATTGAATAAGCCGGATCTATACTTATCAATTGAAACAGATATTTTGTGTAAAATGATGTCATACAAATAAGCCGATCCTATACACATGCAGAATTTATGAAATTCAAACAACATTTATTCAGCGCAAAACTAGTACTACCATATAAGCCGATCCTGTACACATGCAAAATTTATGAAATTACCACAACACAAATTCGGCGCAAATCTAATACCATCGGATAAGCCGATCGTAAATACAAGGCTCCATGTCACTATGTTCGGCTTAAAACCGATATGCATTTTAATCCAAATAGTTCATATTCACTTTCAGGGCTTAGTTTGAAAAACAGTTCAGCGCAAATCTAAACTTAATTTTACGCCGAACTCTACCCTGTAACCGCTGTAAAAACCATATTTTTGACGAATTAAACCTATCATACCAATCAAAACATCAAATGGTAGATTGGTTTGTAGAACTAACCTTCTTATTCTCATTTCAAGAGTTTGTTCTTCTTCACTTTCTTCTTCCGATTGGATTTGTGGTTCAATTTCAGTTTGTTCTTCACTCTCTAAATCTTCTTCTTCAAAAGGTTGTTCAATTGATCTATTAAAACGAGATACTTCCTTACGACGACCCATTAAATATATGAGTTTAATTGTCGATTAACTTTTCACGAATCGACGATTAAATTTCGGCGATGATGCGATGAAAAAAAAAGAGGGTTTGGTTCGGTAGTGGAGAAGGAAGAAGAAGAAGGGGTTTTGAAATGAAACTGATTTTGATGTTATTTGATTTTAGGTTTTCGTATCAGGTCTAGGTATAAATTAGTAATTTAAAAAATTTAAGGATATATATGTAATTGAACTACCCATAGGGTACCCCTTATAAGGTCACCCAAGTTAGTACTAATGTTTTGAATGCCTAATAAGATTTAGGTATGCCCAAAAACAACTTTCATAGAAATTAGTTGTTGTTTGATTAACCATATGCGGATTTTCCCAGGCTTGGCTCTTTGCTTCACTCGTTAGATTTTAGATTTAGCCCACAAATTAGTTGTTGTTAGTTAACCATATGTCATTTTCCCCAGGCTTGGATCTTTGCTTCGCTCGTTCTTTATGTTATTTGTATCCATATAAATTCATAAAAACCATGAACCCCCAAAATCTACTGTTTCAAATCTATTTTTACAACTTATAAACTTCTCCAAAATAGTTTTTATTAATCTGTTCAACACCATTAGAATATTTTGTAACAGGAACATACATATATCTCTCTGTTCATTGAATAATGTAAAACTTGAATTGTGGCAGAAATTCTTTTGCAGCAACAGATGAACCTTGTTGCTGATAATGGGGTTACTTTGCACTTCACGGATGCCTCATTGATATTTGGTATTTAGCCCAGTCTTGGATCCTTTAAAAAACAAACTTTGAGACTTTATTATGTACTCTTCTTTCGGGCTGCCTCTTATCCAGTTGCCTTCCGCACACATTTGCTTCTTGAGAGCGTTTTTATCTTCCATGTATCGTTCCTTTACAACATTCATCATCAAACCAGAACAGATAGGTGGAGATAGAAAGGGGGTGGAAGGGAAGGAACCTATAATCATCAGTTTCCAGACCAGACAAATCATAAAAACGCTCCTCAACAGTATGGTCAGCATACTTTACCTTCCATCAAATCTTGCACCCATGGCTCAGTGTTGTTCTCGTCAATCCTTAAGATAAATCATTAGTGCTTGCGTGCGCCATTCCTGTTCTAAGCAAGATCAACACCATCACAGCTATTCTTCATAGAACATGTATGATTTTCTCGACAGTTTAATCATGAAGCAATTATAGGACATAACATAGTTTCATCAAACCGTAAATTTTTACAGCACCTATATCTATGTGCATCGTCTTAACAAGCGAAAAAAATATTATGGTTCATCATTTGTCTAGAATCAGGGTGAGGAACCACAATACAATCTTATTGTTACTTGAGAAAGGCTGAAATGAAGCACTGAGGCTCATAATTATTTCAAGGCCAAACTTCTGATTCCCATAATCACCTTTAACTAAGAAGTATGAGTGAGTGCATACAGTTTTCAGATGCTGTATTTATTATTAGGAATTAATACTTATCAACTGTTAAATTTTTAGTAGTCTTATAGCAGCCATGCCATTGTCATCCTATATACTACTCAAATGTTACACTTATGTATAACTTATATATATGTGTGTGTGTGTGTGTGTGTGTGTGTGTGTGTGTGTGTGTGTGCCTGTGTTAAAGTAACTTCCCGTCAAAGACTACTACTATGTTGGTTTAAATGAATAAACCAAGTTTTCACTTTTCAGCAAGTTCCCATCAATGTATTTGGGGTTTTTTGATGGAAAATAATGTTACTACTGGAAGTGGCAACAAAGAGGAATGCTAACCGTGCAAGGTTCTGACGAGACTTGGGCTTGAAAGCAAGAGATCACAAACCAACCTGTAAAAAAAAATATTAGGGGAGCGTCTTACAATATAGGTTTTCTCGTGATTCCACCAAATGTTGGTGATGTTTAATCAGTCAAATTCAATCTTAAAGTGTATGTTATCAGATTTACATCTTTAACCAATGACTCTTTACCATAAATGGAGCACTCATAGACACCATCGAACGTTTGTTCCCCTACATTAGAAATATACAAGTATAAAATATTCAAAAAACAATCTGATGTTGCTAAACATAATACTTAAGAATATGGCATCCACTCTGAGTCTTACCACTATCAACAAACAATACTTGTATTTTGGAGAGACGGTTCTCGTACCACATAGGCTTTCATTCATCTGGACTATCAATTAGCATTTCCAGTTCGACTCATGACCTGAAAATAAAAGAAAATAAGCCATGAATTATCGAAAAGAAACAAAGACCTATTTCCATCAATTATAGAAAATGTCTACAAAATTATTATTGCAACAAAAGTCTACTGATTGATAAACTAAACATCAACCTATCCACATTCACTTTAAAGTAGATGTGAACTGCTGGGGAATTTACGATTGTTGTTTCAGTTTCATGTTATTCCTTCAGTTGTAACAAATTTTTAATCTCAACACAGTACTTTGCGAGTTTAACATCAGCAATCTATTTGCTAGCCTGTGTTAGTTTAAGGTGTAGGGGCTCATATGTTATATGTTGTCAACATATACATTATTGATCAGGCAAGGTTTTGGAAATTTTACTTGTACTTGATACAACATCAGAAAGGATTAAATATTTCTGCAACATGTCCGGAGAACCCTTCAGGGCACATCTGCTCACTGTAACTGGAAGGAGCTACAGACGGTTCCTGTCTGGTAATATATGTTTGTATTCATCATCCCCAAAATCATCCGTAGCATTTCGTCTTTTCGCCTCAAGGATTCCATACCACTGTAACTGACCAAAGAAAATTTTAATTGATATGGTAGTTCTCTTTAATATATTTCTTGAAATAATACATTCATGATTTAACCTACTCGTGAAAGTCTATGTTTTCAATGTATAAATGCTCAGGGTCAAGGATTACAATTTTAGCAGGTGCGTTATAGACGTTATCCACATTTACCACATAAAAGCAAGTAAATGAACGAAAGATAAACATTTGAAGTTTAACTAAAACTAAGAGATAAAAAAAAAAATTAACTCATCATGTCAAACTTTCGAGATGAAAATTAAAGATACATTATAGTCTACAGTTAGTTTAGTGTAAAGCACTTAAACATTATTGAGCTTAAATCAAGTGGATGGTTTTTAATGGATAACTTCTCTCCAAATCTCTGTAGGTTTTTACCGAGATGGTGCAACCGACTTAAAGATTAAAGTGTTGATAAAATCTACATAGTAGAACCAATTACATATAGTTGTTTCAGATTTTACCTTAGAAATTGTCAGACGCTCCTTTGTGGGTTCCAATCTTAGTATTGGGTAAACGGTAATGTAGGAAGGAGAAATATCAAGAATAAACAATAAAACTTTTGGTATTGATATCTAGAAAATACACATTTGTATCTCCTTTCCTTTGGGAACAATATAGTTTTAGATACATATACCTGAATGTTAAGAAGAACAATGCATCCAATTTAGTAACCATCGATTGTACTGCACATGTCAATTGAAAATTTTGGGAAAACCCACACAGATAACTAAAACTAAATTGGAAGAAATTAAAACCTGGGTATGATGAACTCAACACTTTAAAGACTCCTTCCCTTAACTCAATTAAAAACTTAAAAATAAAACACCCAAGTCAAAAAGCACGATTTCAGTAACGAAATTTAATCACAAAATCAAATATTGTTTTCTTTTATCAGTTTTCTTCGTAGAAAAAGAGAGATAGAAAAACCTACAACATTACCTAGAGGGACTTTGGATATATTGAGTGGCGATCTTCAATGAAATTGAAATCCCTAAACCATCTTTTGTTCTTTTTGGGTACCGAATCACAAAATTCGCGGAATAACAAAATTAGAGAAATTTGAGCGGGTGTGGATGCAGAATAGAAATGGGTGAGGTGAATATGAGTTTTCCTTTTCTCATGGAGGAAAATAGAAGTGGGCCCAGTTAGCAAGTTTGCGGATTACATTCGGCTTAGTTCCATGAATTATCTCAGCCCAAAACAAATTATACGCATATTTATAAATTATCGAAGTATACGGCGTGTATAATATTTTTTCTCGTGATTACTAAATTATCAATGTTTGTTATATTTTTGACTTTTATACATACACCAATCTGATTCTAATACCAACAATGAACATGTTATTTGTTGATTGTAACGCACGTACATATCATATATATAGTTCATGTAAATTTATCAAATCATAATATCTAAGGAGAGTTTATGTTAAAATGGATTTATATATGCTGAAATTTGTATACCGGATTCAAATCTCTAAAAAAGATTATACACGTACGTATGCCGTTCTGAATCACAGACTATTTATCGAATTTTTGACCAAATTTGATTTTTACGTATCCATATAATACTCGTATGTACTCTGTTCCGAACGTTTATCATACCCCAAATTACTATTTAGAACAAGGAAATGAAAAAATATATATAAGATAATAATGGGGCCACGACTGGTGTTATTCGTCCACAAAAGATGTAATTAAGGTGGTAAACATAGGGTGGGCGGTGATAGACTTTCCGAAGGAGTTTGTCACGCAAAGATACCCACTCTCACGAATTTGGGGGCTCCGCCACCCACATAGATCAATTTTTGGTGGTGGAGCCCATAACAATGTGAGAGAGCATCGATTCTACAGGATAAATCTCTCGATACATTTAGCGTTTTCAGTTATGCATGATGGACAAGGGGAATAAGAAGCTACCAGTGACGAAATGGAGATGTAAAGAAGGAAACAAATTTGTCTAAAAATGAGTGACTTTGATCTTAGTAGAATTCGATGTTTGTTTTTCACAGATATAGGTACTCCACTTGTTTTTTTTTTTTGTTTTTTTTTTTGGGAAATACCGTGTTGCGGGATAGTTATATTGCGATTGACAAAATAAGGGCGAAAATATCAAAATTCCAAACTAAAGGACTTCGGTCATTACGCTCCTGTAGAAAATCGTAAATGCCACACGTGTCCTAAATTTCCTTTGCTTTTCGTCGGTGGACTCGTTGTCCCGAATTTTATTGGACAATGGGACAATATGGTATACGACGGAATTTATAATACTTATTGTTCTGGACATTACGGTTTATGACAACGTCTACAATACTTACTGTCCCGGACAACACGACTTACAATGTAGATATGATGTATACAAAATGTGGACAATATTGTCACAACCAAGTATACAACTATTTAGTATATATTCTGGGATTGTAAATTCCGGTTGGCACGACCCGTCTTAGGTCCACATGTTCTTTCTTACACTAGCACAACAAAGTTTTAAACAGTCTGTACACCAAACATATATTATTATTTTAAAGATTTTACATTAGGACAACTCGTATTGTGATTCACTTTTGTTGCTCGAAAGACCTTAACTATAAGAAAATAGAAAATGACGTTACACCAATATTTCTTATCTAGATGTTTTCCAGGGCTGAGCGATTAAACTTTTCAATGGTAACATCGGTCAATAAAAGGTGCCATATACCGGTCGGCAATTGAAACCTCTTCGACAAAATCATGGTAATGTTTAGTCTTGGTATATGATTATTGGTCCACGTTCACCCGGTTTGACAGCTTCTTGCGTACTAGCACTCTGGACATTTCTCCCTATCGTTTATGTATATGAATGTTTTCGTCTACTTCTTAAGAGGTAATCTTCTGTTAGCATCGAGAGTGCTCGCAAACAACCTACGATATCACGTTCCGGTACCGAAACCGAGTATAAAGCCCTTGCTACTACTACCGCATAACTTATTTGGATTCAATATTTTTTGCATGAGTTAGGAATCTCTACGAGCCATACCCACCCTATGGTGCGAAAATCTTAGAGCGACACACCTCACAATTAATCCAGTTTTCCATGCGCGCATTAAGCACATTGAAATCGATTATCATTTTGTTCGAGAAAGGGTAACACGTCGTCAACTTTATGTTCGTTTTATCAATACAAAATATCAGCTCGTTGACATTTTCACCAAGAGTCGGGGACCTGCTCGTCATGCGGATTTTCGTAGCAAGTTAACTCGTCATATGCTAGTAGTTGTTTTATCCTCTGATCTAGATACTTTCAAAATTGTAGACTCCAAACTTATTTGGAGTAATTGGTCCTCTCTCATGAGCGTGTAATCTCCTGTATTTGTGTGAAGGAGTTTTCTCCTTTTTTATTTAATATAACTTCTCCTTCGAAGAAAGGTCAAAAAGATATGTTTAGCAACCTTAGGAAAAATCACAAGGATCTAACAGTAGAGGAGGTTGATGAGAGTATCACTTGAATGGATTTTTCATGGTTCTCAAGTTTGAGTTATTGTTTGGTGGTATCTAATAGGAATTTTCTTCTAATGTACTTTGAATTTTTACTTCTTTAGTTCTTTAGTTTTTCTTTGTGCTCTTGTATTTTCAGGGATTTCTCGCTTTAGTTTTTTCTTTGTGCTCTTGTATTTTCGGGGCATTATCGCTATATTTTAAGTTGTATCTGCCTGCACACGACTTATGTGCATTTTAATCTATTTTTTATTGACTGGTCAAAAAACTTCTCCTACGAAGAAAAAGTACCTGAAAATGGGTCTTGGCTTCGGGTTACCTGTTTCCACTAAGCCCATACGAAGGATGTCAAGCCCACTGTTATACAAACGGATTGCAACAAGGGTGCAAGCGGATTGCAGAAAACTAACATGGAGATTATATTTCTAAAACACTCCGCATATTTTTCATCAACTTGAAAGATACTTTAATTACGCATGATTTACATAAAAATGGGACTCTTGGCCAACTAAACTCCTATTTTGTAGGCATTATTATACCATGTCTAAAACCCACAAATACACATTACAACTTCCTAGGCTATCCATGCCACTAACACATTCCCTAGGCTATCTATGTAGTTTTTTTTCCGTTGTTTTTGTTTTCTTAAGTTCTGCATTTAGTTTTACATATTTTATAGATCGCCACTTCGTTATATATTGTCGTGTTTGCTTAACTATATTAAACTATTGATAACACAGAAATATATTTCGTGCTATGTCAACATATAGCTAGACTCCGATTGAAGTTTAAACAGGCAACTTGAATCAATAAAAAAAATATATTTGTAGCAGGCTTCTCAACCAAATAGTATCTGTTCAAGCCCATAACGTAACATGTTTTTTCAAGGAAATTCATAATTAAACAAGATTCCCCATAACATGGAACGCCTTTTGTTTCACGTATGCTTCGTTGCTAGACATCTTCCTGCTTTCTCTTGTATTTCGACGACCCGTACAAAATAACTGATAGACACATTTATGTGTCTAATATGTCTCAATTATATGTATTGTTAGTGTTCGATTTTATACTTATTGTGTTATTTTATGTCTTTTTAGGAAATTTTAGAGAAATAAGCTCTTGCGGCGAAATGGGATCAAAAAGTAGTGTTCTACACCCCGAAGAAAATGCACCAGGGGCACCCCAGAAATGCATCGGAAGCGTCCCAGAAATGTCCCGGAGGAACCCCGAAAAATTACTATTTCCACCCCAAAATTACTATTTGCACCCCAGTTATGGTTAAGGGGCACCCTTTTTCTCAAATTTGAAAATTCATTTTGGCGGGAAAAATGGGTTCTTCACTGGCACATTTTTGATCAAGAAAATGAACATGTTAGAGGGAGATTCAATCGCTGAAACTTGGTAGGAAGTTGTGATTAGCCTAGGGAACACATTGTGGGTGGTGGTTTCGAACAATTTTGGCTGGAAAATTCGTTTTGATTCACGATCTCAAAACAGAGCAACATAAACTGAACACGGGTTATGTGTGTTCTTGGCTGTGCATGGCGTGATATGGAGGCATATGAAGACTTCTGAGGCATGTGGAAGGTGAATTGGAGCGTGATGGACCAAAGTTAACGTGTGATGGAGTTAAAAATGGAAATTATTGTTATTTTTGGTAGAGAGAAATAACATGATTAATGGGAGAGTATACGGATTAATGGTCGGATATTTGGGCTCCAAAACACTATATATACGAGTATAAGTTGTTGAGAAGAGTTGGAGAATCTTTGGGAGAGTTTGGGAGTCGAGAAAATCAAAGAAAAAACACGCAGAGAAGAAAGCTTGCTGCTGGTGTGCGAAGTGAAGAAAGGACTCGCTAGAGCCATCGTTCTTCAACAGTATATGCCACACTTAACCAAGGGTTGCATTCAACCGATAAACAACACTTTGCTTATATCGTTTCTGTAACGTCAGTTTGTAACGTTTATATGAGTTGCAAACCCGGTTTTAATTATAATTCTCTTCATTGTAAACACAATTTGAGCTTAATAAAATATTTTGAGAGGTATTTCACCATGATGAGATAAACCCATCCTCTGGGGCAACGGAGGAAGCTATTCCGCCAATAAAAAGATGGTAATTTCTATTTTTAATTATTTATGCAATTTAATATTTAATTATTTGCCTTGAATAAAAAAGTTTTTCCAAGGATTTTTATTAAGTAATTGTTATTTTAATTGATGGGATATGCTTAACTTAGAGTTCTTGATATTCCATGCTTTCAACTTACAATTATTCTTTTATAAAATCAATTTTTGCAATAATTAAAATTACTTAAAAGGAAAAATTTGCATAATAATAATAAAAATATCATTTTAAATTGGTAGAAAAATGGAATCCTTAGCCCCAGTTTCCCCAAAAATATTTCACATCACTTTGCTATTTTTGCTTCATTTTTAAAATTTATTTAAAACAAAAAAAAAATTATTATCTTCACAAGTTCGAAAAGAATCCATCTTATAACCACTACTACAATATCATTTGAAAATACATCAATAACATCTTTAGATTATGTCAAGCTAGTTATGCCTCTCAATTAAGGAGGCATCAACGATGGTCTAGGTTCTCCATTGCAGGAGTGGATAACGCAAGGAAGTCCAACCTCCTGATGCTTGCTCCATCTTTTTAAAAGATAACTAGTGTTGTTCTTCTTCTACTTCCAAATGGAGTTTTTCATCAACGACAATAGACGTCTCTTGCAGCAGATCCCCCACTGATCTCTAGGAACTCTCTGCTCAAACTTATCATCAGTGGATTTTCGATTAATAATAACAACCAATAATACGATAAGTCATAGCGGTAGTATTCGCGACAAGTCATACTGGAGCAACGATTGGATCATCGGCAAAATGCCCGAGGATCAGATTAACCTATATCGCCTTGTCCCATCAATCCCTATCACGATGATCAGTTCAATCAGAATGAATGATTCATCCGTATGTATTTCCTAAGATCCATTTGCTATTTTCTCTATGGCTTTTTTCACATCGCTGATATTCCCGCTATGACTAGTGGTTGATATTCCTTTTTGTTGTCTTGTACAATAAAAGGACATACGGGCCATTACAAAAAAAAATTAACTCCTAACAGTAGAGAGTTCCTTAGAAGGCAATAGCAAATGACACGTCCATATGGGAGCAATATGAAAAAATCTCGTCCCTGTCTGAACCATTACAACTTTTTTTTTTGTAAATAAGGCATTTCATTCAAAGCTAAGGTTCGTGAGTCAATATTAAAGTAGGAGTAGAGCCATCTAATTTAGGAGTACGAGTATTCCCAATATTAGGTTTATCTAAAGTACATATATGAGGTGAAGTTTCCCATTCTAGAATAGTGTTTAAAGGCTTAATATACTTGGCCAATATATCTGGAACCTGGTTTCCTAGTTTCGGAACAAAATAAAAACCCAAATACAGTTTTTAGTTATTTTGTTTGCCTCATTGATACAGGATTTAACACACCAAAAAATATTTGAATTGTGTCCATTAATATAGTTAAAGATACTTTCACAATCCCCTTCTATGTTGAAGTTTTGAATTTGCTTCTCTTTTGTCCAAATAGACGGCTGCAACACTCTTATAGCCTCTGCCTCTTATGGGTCTGAGCTTTCTGATTGCCCTGCTCGTCCTCCTTCACTATTTCCTGCATCATTTCTCAAAATTAAAGCAAAACTAGATGGTACTGATTCCGAAATCCAAGCCGCATCAACATTGATGTTTAGAGTATCTCCACATGGAGCCTTCCATTTGGGAGTATATTTCTTCTGTTCTACCTATTTAGATGTAGAATTTTTTCATTTTCTCGTAAACCAAATATTAATGTGTTTCTGTATTTCTAAAGCTAGACTATTAGTTGATTTAGATTTATCTTCAAAGACTCTGTCATATATCTCTTTCCAGATAAACCGCATATTAGTAAGAAGTAATTTAGTAATAGAAATATTTGTCCAAGGTTTAGCCATCCAACATTTACAGAGATCTAAGATCGTACTTGAGGTATTCAAAGATTAAGAGATTGGCTTAGGAGATGAGTTACAAACTTCCGTAAAAAATAGATTTATTCTCTCTGAAATATTTAGTGAGAACTGAAATATCACAGATTGTGCGAAAGGTAGTTAATATCGTGTATCGGTATCGTATCGGTCGAGCCCTATACACCTATACAAATGATAATATCTGTTTTTATAGGCGATATATAATTAGGATTTTTTTTAATATTTATTATTTATCAAAAGGAAAAAAAATTGATATAACCATAATAGAAAATAATAATTGTGGTAAACATACTTCAACATTACAAATAAAAGGTGGTTGATTAGATACTTATACTATCAACAACGAAACCAAGCTTTGAATGTATGTTAGCCCATCAACATCACATTTACAATAATGACATCCATACATAATTATATATGAAGGTAGCAAACTTAGTGGAGTTATTTTCTTGAACTAAAAGTTTAAGAAATCATAATCAAAAGACAAAATACATTAGTGACATATCAGTGTACAAGTGAAACCTATATTATCAGTGTATAAGTGAAACTGATGTATCAGTCCGTAAAGGACGATATACGCGTTTTTATCTTTTCTCCTTCGTATCGCCGATATTTTCAATATCGTAAAGATTTTTTCCGATATCCTATAAAAACCTTTAATATCGGCATATACAACTGATATTGACTACCTTGGTTGTGCATGTTATTTTTTTTTGGATTATATTTTGTTATATAATTAAAATATCACAGGTTGTGTGTTAGTATCAATCAACTAGAATATCCAACCTTTGGTTGTTCATTTACATTAATTGACACTTGAACATTGGTCTTTGGTATCATTCAAGTTGTTTCACATAATAATCAGGCTCGCGGATTTCTATCTGTTTGATTTTCTGATTGTATTGTGAAACGAGATATATTGTACTCTTTGATATACTTTACTCTAGATTGAGTCTGACTGTCTAGTTGATTCTCTAGAAAATATATTGGAGTAAGTCCTCTCAGATTGTCAAACGAATTGTTGGGTGTGGTTGTTATACCCCCGCATTTTCAATTGGTATCAGAGCAAGCAAACATGTTTAAGACCTTATAAGTCTATGTTTGTAGCAATCTGACTCTATGGACAATAGTACTATCTCAATAAATGCACCACCAGATCCAGGGATTTCAGAATTTTCTTCCATGACTGATTTAATAAAATTTGCAAAAGAAATTCTATCTACACCTCCTCCAGGTTTAAAATCCCTTGAAGTGTTTTCAGGGCTTGGAAAGAAACTGGATAGCTTATTTCTTGATGTTGAGTTATATCTCTATAAAGAGCAATAATCTCTTTATAGGATGAATCTAGTTATGATGAATGTTCATGTTGAGATTGATATTGATCTACTAATCAGCCATACAAATGCTCCTCCTCAGTGTAATCCAAGTGGTTGTAACATACTGAATGAATTGCAAGATGGGTTTAAATCTCAGTCAACTGAGTGCATCAACTCTAAACATGAATTAAGTCATTTGTCAATTCCTGATATATCTTACCAAGATAATAGTATTGTCCCTTATTATGAAGAAATTAGGATGTATCTTTTTATCAAAAGAGTTTCCCTATGCGATACTGAAAATTATCTGCAGAAACTGTTTCTTTTAAGGTGTAAAATAAGAAATCAGAAACACAAATTTTCTTGTACTAGTTGAAAGTTTTTTGAAAAACTTATAAAAACAGTTCCTTGGGTTTCTATCAATACTGTAAGGTGTAAGAGTTGTTAGAAAGAAACTCTTTCTTGATGTCATGGTGAGCAAGAAAATGTTCACCTCAACACAACTTTATTGTGTTGTAAATGCATCACCACCAAGGAATGCCATGCTATGTATACGGTGAAGGAAGCACGAGAATTGGGGCACACAGATTATGTTCGGTAAGGCTGTAGAATTCGATTGGATTCTTATAAAAAGGTATGTCTATAAACTTGAGAAAGATTTGCGTTTTTAATTGCTTAGGGTATTTATAATTATCCATGTACCTTGCTTATCGTTCGTTTCTACCTAACTTGATTTGTGTTTAAGGTTCTTAAATGTTTAGGTTTGAAAATAGTAGTTCGAGATGTTTAAGTACCAGGAATGCATAACATCATGTAAAACCAAACTCTAGGGGTTTAAGTACGCATACCCGTTTCTATACTGCTCCATGTCACGAAAATTCGTTTGCAAACCCGTATGCATACTGACATGTATACGTCGATATTCGGTACACCTGTTTTATCCGTAACTTCTTTGTCCGAACTCGGAATGACCTCATTCTTTTTGCATTATCTTCTTCGTTGAATTATATTCAAAATGAATATGAGAATTGTTGAATTTGGATGAGTTAATATTAGTCATTTTCATGTCTCTTTTTTTTGAGTGTTTTGCTCCGTCTTGTTGCACTTGTTCTATTCTCTTGGACTTGGGCACTTGTATTCTTGGAGTAATCCTCTTCTAAGCTCATTTTTAGATTTTACAAGAATGATGTTGGTGGATCACAAATAAGGAAGTTCAAGAATAGGTAGTAGTACACATTGCTATGAAATTCTTGAATGTTCACAATCATCTTATGTGAACTATAATGCATGATTGTTAATGGATTTGTATGTTCCTCTTTAAGAAAATCTTTTTATATGCCTTTGGTATCTATTACTAGTGTAAATCCGGGAGAAAAAAATTGATTTTACCCTCTAAGGACAATTCATCTGGTATGTGCATTATGAGTTTGTCTTGATGTCTAGGAAACTTCTTTTGAGAATTTTATTCTTGTTTTTGTTTAGAATAATAACTAGGGTTTGGAATAGCCATTATTGTGAGTACACGTAGCTATTTCCAATATTTTCATCTTCATGTTTTTAGATTTATTTATTTAAATTCTAAGTCCTTTGGAAAGTGATTTTTTTTGCAATTTTAATACGAAAGTATTGACAAAAGATAAAATGAACTGTGATTGTCCCATACTTGTTCAAAAGTTATCTCTCTTATATGATAATACGAAAGTATTGATAAAAGATAGAATGAACTTTTGACAAACAAAAGTTAAAGCCTTTATGTCATTAGTTTGATAAAAGAAAGGATATAGAACATTTATTTACAAGGATTAAGTCTATCATATGTAATTGTGCAAATAGTGGTGAAAGATAAAATGAATCCTTGTATATTCCCCAGTGTTGGTCGATCTCTGTTCCACATTTTGTGTATGTATTGTGTTGCTCCATAAGTTTTCTTATGATTGAGCATAATCAATTGAATTGATCATTCTCATGGTTAATTTAGTTGTGTTGCTCCGTAAGTTCTCTTATGTCAAGCATGGCTGATAAACACACTTATGTGTCTAATATGTCTCAATTATATGTATTGTTAGTGTTCGATTTTATACTTATTGTGTTATTTTATGTCTTTTTAGGAATTTTTAGAGAAATAAGCTCTTGCAGCGAAATGGGATCGAAATGTAGTGTTTTACACCCCGGAGAAAATTACTAAAGGCACCCTAGAAATGCACCGGAAGCGTCCCAGAAATGTCCCGGAGGAACCCAGAAAAATTACTATTTCCACCCAAAAATTATATTTCCACCCTAATTGCTATTCGCACCCCAGCTCTGGTTAAGGGGCACCCTTCTTCTCTTTAAATTCAAAAATTGTTTTTGGCAGGGGGAAATATTAAAAAAACTGGCAGATTTTTGATCGAAAAAATGAAGGTGTTCTAGTGCGATTCAATCGCTGAAATTTGGTGGAAAGTTGTGATATGACATAAGTAATCTAGTGTGAGTGTTCGTTTAGCCCAGAATTGGCCACAATTTGCTAGAGAAGTCACGAGCTCAAAACAGAGGTTGCACGTTCAGGGAGAATAAAATCATGGGTTCTGGAAGGATTGATGCGTGTTCTGATGATGTGTAATGGCTCGAGAAACACTATGGGTGATGACAAGATGATTTGGAATGTGTTGGGAGAGATTTAACGCATGGAGAAGTTATTTCAGGAAATTTTTGTTCGAAAATAAGAAAAAAAATATTCCGAGTAAAGACGGATTATTTGGAGTTATTGCAAGGGTTTTGATGGTGCATGTGAGTATATAAAGGTTCCTTAGGTCGACTAGAAAGGTTAGCAAGTGATAGGAGATAGAATAGAGCATCAGAGAGACCAGGAGAGGCGTGAGAAGAATTCTCAGAAAAATATTTTCTGCTGCTACAAGAAGGAAGAACGCGAAGAACGGACTCGCAACAACAATCGTTCTTCGCCAGCGTCAACGACACTTCACCGTGGGTCGCATTCAACCAGAAAACAGTACTTCACTTGTATCGTTGTTGTAACGGCAGTTTGTAACGTTTATATGCGTTGCAAACCCGATTTCAATTATAATTCTCTTCATTGTAAACACTCTTTGAGCTTAATAAATTATTTTGAGAGGTATTTCACCATGATGAGCTAAACCCATTCTCTGGGGCAACGGAGGAAGCTATTCCGCCAATAAAAAAATAGTAATTTCTATTTTAATTATTTATGCAATTTAATATTTAATTATTTGCCTTGAATAAAAAAGTTTTTCCAAGGATTTTTATTAAGTAATTGTTATTTTGATTGATGGGATATGCTTAACTTAGAGTTCTTGATATTCCATGCTTTCGACTTACAGTTATTCTTTTATAAAATCAATTTTTGCAATAATTAAAATTACTTAAAAGGAAAAATTTGCATAATAATAATAGTAAAAATATCATTTTAAATTGGTAGAAAAGTGGAATCCTTAGCCCCTGTTTCTCCAAAAATATTTCACATCACTTTGCTATTTTTGTTTCATTTCTAAATTTGTTTAAATCAAAAAAAATAATTATTCCCTTCACAAGTTCGAAAAGAACCCAGTTTTTACCACAACTACAACATCATTTGAAAATACATCAATGCCCAATTAAATTGATCACTATCTTGTAGTTAATTTAGTTGTGTATTTCGATTGAATTAATCATGGGTTCTCTTGTGGTTAGTTCAATTAATCTTTTGGATACAAAATCATGTTTTCATGTGATTTGGTTATACCCAAAGAAATCCTTCTTTTCTTGTAAAAGCAAGGTCGCATTTGTTGTTCCTTCGGGAATGACATTTTATGGGGGAGAGTTCTTTTGGACTTGTATTAAATTTCCATATCTTTGTGGGGAGTGCGGCTGTGGAATATTATAGGGGTTATATTTTATCTTTATAAACTCATTGATGAATGCATTTAGATTTGGCTATATGATTGCATCTAAATTTGTTGGTATGTTACTCGCTTTTGGTCATGAAGTATGTCCATGAAAATTTCATTAGGATCCCACTAATATTCGTACCTTTGCCTGTTTTATTGACAACAAGGGGGAGAATTAATGTGTAGTTCACACTACAAATACATATGGTTTTCTGGATCATCATGTAAGGCGGAGTGGTTTTCATGTTGAGATAAAGTATTGACTAAGGGGGAGTTATACATATCACCATATTATTGTTTTCAAAGTTGTGATACAATTCAACTTTGATGTTGTGTAATAATACTATAACATTGTATAACAATGATTGAGAGCATTTGATTTTCTCTTTTTTATCACTATGGATCCTCAACAACGATGATGCTAAACTTAAAACCTTTGGGATCATTGGATTACTTGGAAGTGACGAAGATTTCGAGTCTTGTTGAAGATGCCAACGAGATCAAGCATGTGGACGAGAAGCTATAATTTTTATTTATTTTGTAATCCGTATGTGTTGATAGTTTTATCACTAAAATTGTAGGTATTTTGTGAACAAGCATTTGGATTGTAGGTATTATGGAGACATGTACACCTACAATATTAAAATCGAAGTCCCAAAAACAGGATTATCTAAAGTTAAGACGCCAGTTGGACAACTTGACGACAAAAGATGTTGTCTTTGACCCTTACAAGAAGTATTTGGCTAACGGAAAAGGAAAGATAGTTGGGTGCCCCGAGCAACAAAATTATTTTGGGCCTTTGTTTCACCCAAGAGGGATATGTAATGTACAACCCCACGAGAGTTGCAAGACAATGCAGTTACGTACAAAAAATCCCAAAGCAGCGCAAGAAGTTTAAAATCAATGAGAAAAAAAAAAGAGTCATTGGATAATGATATAAATTGTTCACCACCCTTTATCATCATGTGAATAATGGGAAGACAGAAGGTTCAACGGATATGCTATGGATGGTCCACTGAAAACAAATGATGAGGCAATTCCGGGTTACATGTCGTGGTACCTCAATGTTTCATTATACTCGAGTGATACTAGTAAATGGGAGGTCCCAGGTAAAGGAACAAAGATACAACTCTCGAATACCTAGTGCATATTGTTACTCAATTATGGTTTTGTTAATGGTTTTAGGAATATTTGTTGACTGTTTGTTGTTTAAAATAGAAACAGAGAAGACGAGTCGGGTACTTGATAACCCAGGTAAAGCTAGATATCATGGAAACGAAAATTCTTAAGGCTAATGAAAAGATGATTGATGAATTGAACAATCTCATAGATGTAGAAGTGGGTGTAAAGTTTGGCGAATCGGTGGAGGATTATCCAAAGAAAAATAGGAAGAGAGTCAGCACAAAAAGGAACTTTACAGGTGCATCGAGCAACGCCCAACCTGCTAAACGAGGATGATGTGGTCGTGGTCGTGATGGGATTTTCATGAATGAATGATTTCAAACTTATGTATTTAACTATGGATAATTATGGAGTCAAAACTTATTGTCGAATTATGCTTGGTTATATTCCTAGTTTATGAATGACTGAATCTGGTTTCTTTTGAAAATTGTTTTTGTTTGTTTAAGACGCGACAAAAGATTCAACTACAATGTGTGTGCAAAAAATGCAGGATCTGGCAGTTTTTCATTCAGAATCGGTTTACATTTCCCTATATAAAATCTAATTTTGACAGTTATCCAGGGGTTCACTTTTAGAATCGGTCTATGTGGTCATATCATGTAATTTGATTCGTGTGAGGAAAATTGACAATTTTTCTGTAACTTTTTTTTTGTCAAGAATCAGATTACATGTGCAATATTAAAATCTGATTTTTGAGAGGCATATTTTGACAACCTTCATAGTCGGTCTATGTGGCACTCCATGTAATCCGATTCTTCCAAGGAAAATTGACACCTTTTCTGTAACTTTTTATTCCAAGAATCGGATTACATATACAGTATTAAAATCTGATTCTTGTAAGGACACAATCGGTCTATGTGTACATCCCTAAAATCCGAGTGTGTGAATTGAATCCAAAAAAAATAAATAGTCGTTGAGCCTTTATCTATATAATGATAACCTCTTGGAGACACTCCCACATCACACACTTAACCTAGAAAATGGAATGAAAACCGTATAAATATTGGTGTCTCATTAAAGAATTCTTTTACGGACGTACCACGAATCCCAATAACCGCTAATGGAGAGACTTGGCGTTTCGATTCAACTACATAAAAAGTGCAATGCGAGAGTATGTTAAAGTTACAAATATGGTGTAGCAACGTCATCCACAAGCTCCTCTTAGGGAAAAAGTGAGTAATCCAATAATATTTATAGTTACGTCATCGCTAAAAGTTCGCATACTAACATTTAAAAATTCATTGAATTTCAGCTGGAATGTTTTAATGGGCTACGGAAAATTATTTGGGGAAATTAAGTTCATTTGGGGCTACGGAATATACGACTTTGTATCGACGTGCTCGGAGATTCATTGTCTAAAATTTGATGTTTCAAGTTCTAGAATTTCCATACTAAATCCTATACATGTGACATGCTAATTTCCTAAATTACATAACGAATATTTCGTTTCTGAAAGTAAGGTACAAACGAATTATATGGACATCCATAATCACCAATTTTAGCAATCAGTTTATGAGGGTACTGACAAAAACACTATCTTGAGTTCATATCATAATTTTTTGGTTGGATGCATGGAATTAGCTAAACATTTTATGCGAACAAATTCTGGATCGATTTTAGAAAAATATTTAAAAAATTTCAAGTTTTGACGATGAATTAATGATAGTTAATTTCAGGATGAACTTGATTAAACATCATTTAATCACCCAAATTAGCATTAATTAATCAGGGGTATTTTTTCCATTTAGTGAAATAGTAGGATAATAGGTTATCCCATTTTACTTCAATATATTCATTTTTGTCGTGCAGTCCTTGGCCAAAATAATCACACAGGACGCAAACTAGCAAGTAAAAAAATCATCCTCATTTTTGCTTCTTTTCCCCCTCTAATTCTCGAAAGAGAAATGAGAAATCTGAAAATGACTTGGAAAAAAAGGAAAAAAGTGATAATTCTGACCGGGGACGAGTCAGAACCGAATCAGAATGACAGGTGAGTGGGATGATAATAATAATTTAATTTTTAGGGCACCCCATGTTTCTTCTGCAGGGTGCTAAATGAGGCAGCTGGTGATGAAGCTATGAAGGTTTTAGAAGAATGTAATAACTTTTTGGGTTTCAAGTTCATTTACAGAACTGATAATTTCGTGGTTGACAATTTACCGGTGGAAACCGAGAAATCTTCAATTTTCAGTTCTTGGAAAAAGACATACTTACCTTCTTAGATAATTTTATCAGGGTGGATATATATGCAGTAAAAACTATGTCGTATATTTTATGAGATTACTTCCTAGCCGACCCGGTACTTATTACTGGAAAAAGATTCGAATTTATATTTGGATTTAGATATATATGCGGTAGTTAAAAAGAAGATTACAATACTGCCAAAATAGTTGGCAGAAATTGAGGTTTATTGTCTAGTGATCACAACAGGGGCAATGTCCAGAGGTGCTAAATTGACAACATCCTGACTGGTTCCTTTGTTAAATGTATTTTCCATCTTTATCAATTTCTTTTTCTTCTGGAGTTGTCGATTTGGTCCCCAGTCGGACGAAATCCGATGCTGATTTGGAAAAGAAAAAGAAAAAAAGAGGCAATCCTGAGTTGGGACGAGTCAGACCCGAATCAGATATATTAATTTTTAGGGCACCCCATGAATAAAACGAACCAGGCTTGGTTTTTTAGTCGAAACAACAAAAGAAAAGAAATTCTCATCGTTGAGTTGAGCCTCTCCTCCCTCCCTCTCTCCCTCCATCGCCACACATCTCATCCTCATTTGAAGGCAGGCAGGCAGCCAGCCAGACCAGTAAGAAGATCAATTCTGACTTATGAATAATATTGATTTGATTAGGGTTTGTTTCTTTTGTTCGGATTTTACCATTTGTTTTCATCATTTATTTATTCTTGAAGCAATTTGATTTCATCATAGTCGAGGTTCATTTTAATTTCTTAGGGGTGGGTTGGTTTCAACTTTTCTTATTTGTTTGGTGAATTAGGTAGTTGTTTGAAAAATTAGGGATATTTCAATTTTCCTATTTGTTTTTAGAAATTAGGGCTTTTTACGATTTTTCCTTTTTTTTTTTTTTTTTTTTAAATTAGGGTTTTTCTATAACATCATAATAGTTGCTTGTAATTTATGGCTGGTGATCTTCTATTAATGTTGAATGCTGTCATTACATGTTGTTAGGGAAGTAGAAAGATCAGATGGCACTAAAAAGTGTCACAAAAATGTTATCCCAGAGGTTGTTTTCCAGGGGCACTAGAGGCATTGTTACCAATACTGGAGGACGAACTGAGACCAGCAAACATGTAACAATATTATTTCATTATTGGATTTGGATTTGGATTTTGATTTGTTCATCTTTTAACAACTAGTCAAAACAAACCTTCTTACTTGTAGTGTTGAATAATCTATCAGATTACGGATGAAAAATTGCGAAGTCTTTGTGAACGCTTTGAGCAGGCTACTGCAGAAGCAAAGGAATTCATCGATGAATGCAATGCTGTCTTTGTAAGCCCCTTCCTTCCATCCCTATCTTTATTTCCTTTTGCTTTTTCTACTCTATGTCTGCCTATTAGAGGATTGACCAGCTAATTTACCCATGTGCAATGCTACAAGTATTATGGATGTCACTTTAAATTGCACTGCACTGCACTGATTATTATTATTATTATGTTTCTTTTGCAGGCCCTAAAAAGGGCATTCCCCATGGATCGAGTCATATGGGCATCGGTCCTTTTCGGTCTTGGTGTCAACACAGTTCAGCAGTTTCAAGAAATCATGAAAAGGAGAAAAGCCATCGAAGATAAAAAGAACCAGTTGTCAGCTCTTCATAATGCCATCAAAGATAAAGAATCCCCTCCTCTCAAGTGTTACGAGCGCCAGCTTTATCAGCATAAGATATGAGCGCTAAGTTATCTCTTCGTACTTTTGTACCTGGAGAATATTTAATTACTCAGGCATGAGCTTACTTTAAGTTATGTCAGTTTATTATTATTAGCTAGGTGAAGTATTCACCGGAACCTCTGACCATATAAGTTTCCTGTAATGTGGGGTTATACATCTCCTAACTTTAACTTCTGCATCTATGTACGCATGGTGTGCTCCTTTTAAACTGTTAATGCTCCCATTGTCTATATCTATATCTATTAGAATCCTTAACTATTCCGACTTAACTAGCGTTTTTCTGAGAGTTGTGATGAAATCCTGTTGATGTGATGAGCAATGAAGAAGACTGATCTGCTTTGATTAGGAAAGCGGTAAGTTTTTGACCCCTTTCTGACTTTTATTTGCTTCTGTCTTGTATGCTTAGATCACCTGTACTGCTGTTCGAGACATGTGTAGAGCAGTATGAAGTTACCAACTCCCTTTTATGCCATGATAAAAGCAGCAAAGACTTTTCTAGTCCTGTTCAAGGAAGGTATGCAATAAAGAAACACATCAGCTACTATGAGTTCCTGCCGAGTAGTGTCCTGCTCGCTCTTGCTTGTAGCAAATGCCCTTGCTTAGGGGTTTTCCTCCTCGTGGCGGAAAATGGAATAGTTAGTTGTAATCAGTTAAGATTGGGGATAGGTTTGATAGTCGGGTTGAACGGCTTTTATATACCGACTTGCCTGATTGTTGTATTAGTCATGGAATCAGTAAAGTGCAGGTGTACATTGGGCCGAGCAGGCCAGCCCAAGCCCGAATAAACCACGGGCTGGACATGCTTGCCAATCTAACTATCTATTAAATTTGACAGGCCGGGCCGGGGAACAGCTAAAATTTACTTCTCATGGCCTATTCAAGCCTGTGAAGCATGACAGGCTGGACCAGGCCAGGCGGGTATCATCCTTGTCATCAGTAAATGTGGATGAACTGTTTTTTGGGGACTACTCGAAAAATGGAGGGGCTACTCTTAAGTTTTTGGGGTGGATATTGGTAGTAATTTTTAGTCACCATTAGTACCTATTTTATCCTTGATGATTAATTTAGTTAGTGTGATGATTAATTAGTGTTAGCCTAATGATTAATAACTGATT
The DNA here is from genome assembly GCF_003573695.1 of Papaver somniferum. NCBI lineage: Eukaryota > Viridiplantae > Streptophyta > Magnoliopsida > Ranunculales > Papaveraceae > Papaver > Papaver somniferum. The sequence continues at coordinate 171,652 of NW_020648193.1, forward strand.
AGTGAGTTATTTATATGATTGTTTTGTTATAAACATTATTTTGAGAGAAAAGAAGAAGGAGGAAATATGAAGAAGAAGATGGGTGAACCAAAAAAATCTTTTTTTTTGAGTTTAGTAATTATGATACGAGTGACTCATGTGATTGTATCTCCGAATCAGAATCAGAACCCCCTTCACCTACTAGTATATTTGTCAATACTTCTAATGATCCAAATATGAGTTATTTGTTAGATGATGAAATTTTTTTGCCCCAAACTCAAGGAAACGAACCAAATGATGGATTTTATCAGCCACAACTTGAAGATGAAGCTATGGGTACTCATGTATGTCTCATATTTAGTTAATGTAGCTTGAATTGTGCAAATATTTGACCAAATTGAAAATTTCAGAAACAAAATTCGGTTAGGTCAACCTAGTTCGGCTATCTAGTCTGCAGAAAAGGTAACCGAACCTTTCTGAGTGTGTGTCTGGTTACTAACTTTAGCAGACGCATGTAACCGAACTACATTTTAATGGAGGTTTCTGAGAGTTCAATTATGTTTTTCCAGAAAATGTAACCGAACTATTTTTTATAGAGTTTACAGTTCATAGTTCGGTTTAGCCGTGTTAAGTACTTATGTTACCGAACTCTCTGTTCAGCAAGACCGCAAAATAATTTTAATGGGGGTAGCTAACCGAACCTTAAGTTCGGTTTAGTCGAGTTTTCCCTTTTCATGGTCGAACTTTACCATAGAAAATATAAAGATTGAGTTCGGTAAGGCCCCAAAATCCTTTCTGGTTGCGAGGTAACCGAACTTTGTGTTCGGCAGGGTCGATAAAAAAATTTACATTGCCGAAATTATAAGTGTCTTTGGTATTGACGTTGTGCTATTACTTGTAGGTTCCATGTGATTTGATAGAACCAATGGAAAATCAACCTTCCACAGTTGGTATTTTGTACGATGACACATCTCATCACTATATGAATGACTTGGTAATCAAAGATCCGGAAGTGGCAAAGTATTGGGCTAGACAACATGCACAAAAAGACATGTGCGTATCAGTATTCAATGTGAGAGAAAGCAAAACTCGCTTTGAAATGGTTTGTGAGAGAAGTGGTGATCCCGATAAAGTCACGAGAGGAAGGGTTATGTTTATAAAGGAAAGACAAATAGGAAGAACAAAACTTTCTCAAAAAAGATTAAATGCCCATTCAAGCTTGCATTTAATTACAACGAAGATTTGGGCGGGTGGGTTCTATATAGAGTTATGCAAGGTTGTCATAATCATCCTCATCCGGAACATCTTGAAGGACATTTCATGGCCGCAAAGCTAACTCCTAAATAGATGGATAAGGTAGCTAAAATGAGGACAATGAGTATTTCACCAGTTCAAATGCTCCAAATACTAAAGGAGGATAACAACTATAACCACTCATCTTTGTCCATAATTTACAATGCAATTGAGACAATTAGAAGAAAAACAATGAAGAGATAGACATGTAATGCAACAATTGTTTTTTTGTCCCAAGAGAAAAACAACGCGGTTCAAAAGGATGTGGATTCGGAAGGAGAGATAACACAACTCTTTATTGCGCATCCGACAAGTGTTCAATTGTCTCAATGCTTTCATGAAGTTCTAATAATGGATTGCACTTATAAGACGAACAAGTAGGAGATGCCATTGTTGAATATTGTTGGGCGTACTTCGACGAAGTCACTGTTTACCGTGGCGTTTTGTTTCTTAAGAGATGAGCAAGAACCTAGTTACATTTGGGAACTACAACAAGTTAAGGCAATCTTTCGAGGTGATGATACTCCCGGGGTTATAGTGACCGATAATGAAGTCGCATTGATGAATGCAATAGAGGAAGTTTTCCCATTAGCACATAATATGCTTTGTACGTTCCATATATGGTGTAGTTTGATTCATAGGTGCAAGCCAATAGTTTGTCCACCCAAGAAAAAAGGATATCAAGAGATTTAGAAGCTACTGCAAGATGCAAAAGAGAAAGTTGATAAACAAAATGAACTCAATTTTGCTAAATGGGTTGCTTTCAACGGTGAATGGGAGGCATTGTGTTGGCCTCTTACCGAGGAAGACTATTATCTAAATCTTGCGAAGTTTATCGCCCATTGGGATACTCCCGATTACCACGATGTTGTATCATAGTCGCCAATGATTAGAACCGCACAAAGAGAGGTTTGTTTAGCCTATACCAACCAATATAAACACTTGGGAAATCAAGCTACAAGTTTGGTAGAGTCGTCTCACCACCAGTTAAAGAAGAATCTCTTTGGATGTGTTGATAATTTCGTAACCGTGTGGAATGTTGTGACATTGATAGAATTAAGGAGAAGTTCCAAAGAAGCCATATATTCAAAATGACCGGAAAATATGCTTATCACCCATTGTTCAAGGGAATCCATTACAACATGTCTCGGCAATGTATGAAGTTGTTGATTATAGAAGTCAAGTTAATTGATAAATGGGAAACCAAGTGGGATTAGGTATATGTTTGTAACATGAAGAAGTCTATGGGACTCCCTTGTCTCCATATGATCATCAACTATGAGCATGGTTTAATCCCTTTAAGCGAGATTGATCCATTTTGGAAGCATCTAAGTTTCACCCCCCCTCCAAAAGGAGAAGAAGCAGGAGAAGAATTTGGTGATAACGAAATGGAGAGAACCGTACTAGAGATGTATCAAGGCATGAACTAACTCCAGAAATAAATCTTTTGGGATAACATGAGGACAATCATATATCCACAAAATTCAGAGAATGTTTATGAACCGTCAAAAGGCAAAAGCAAAAGTATGCCAAGCAAAAAAGAAACTAAAAAAACAACTAAGAGAATATGCAAAGGTGTTAGGTAAGAAGAAAAGTGAGAAAACCGCAAATACTAAAGATCCTTGTGCCCATGAGTACACCGCGGAAAGTTACTTGGAGAACATAAAGAAACGGGGTAAGGTGAAACAAGTGAGCGAGATTTGAAGAAAAAAGGTCTGATGTGTCCATCACAACCAAGCCAACCATCTTCTGGCGACGTGAAGCTTAAGTCTCCAATTTTCCCCATCCAACCATCTTATGGAAATATGAAGCTTAAGGCTCCAAATAAAGACTATTTGAATGAGCTACCTCTATACATTAGAGAATACGTTATATCCACCGACAACGTTCCTCCGGATGGTGATTGTGGTTTTCAGGTTGTCAATCAAAAACTTGGGATGTTCATCGAAGGTGCAAAACGATATAATGGGTGTGCAATCACTTATATAAGGCAAAGGTTGTTGTCCAAACTAAAGGAGAATTTGTCCTTTTACAAGAAAATGTTGTGCGATGGGGAGGGTAGTCTCATGGAGCAATTTGTTAGGTATCAATTTCGTCTTCATGGGGGGCATTCGGTCACAACAAATTATTGGATGAGCATGCCGATATGTGGATTTGATCCTGATATAATGTTCGGTTGGTGTCTTATGTATGAGCATAACATGGAGATGTGGAATGCTTTAAAGAAGTCGGATGAAGTTGTACATGAAGGTCAAGTTTCACTTGAAGATGATTAAATGACACATGTAATGGAACTAAGTATGCTTATCAATGAAATAGTATGTTTTTTGAAGTGTGATATTAATTATTGGGTTAAGTTAGTAATTTATTGAGTTGAAAGATAAAAGTTCGGTTACAGAGTAGGATTACACATACTACTGAACAAAATGTTCGGTTACCTGCACAAATATACCAGGTAGCCGAACTTTTAGCATTTTGGCCAAGTCTGTTTTTCCAGGTTGCCGAAGTTTCTGTTTCAAAACCTAACTTCATTAACTACATTGTTCACCGTAAAAGATACCACATCGTCACCGTAAGTTTATCCAATTTCTCCCTCAACGAAGTCAACTGCTCTTCTTTAGAATTCTTTTGTGCATCCAAAAACAACCATTTTCCGGTTGTAGGTTGGCCATAGGGATAAGGTTTCTTTTCCTGAGAAAATCCCAATGAAGGGAAGTGGTCGTAAATCCAAACCTATACGAAAATATTAACCACATACATAAAAATTGAATTGCAAGCAGAAAAATTTAGCAAATAATTTTATAATTAACAATGTAGAAACTCACCTGAACAAGAGTTAAATAACCTCCAATTTGATTTGTCTTAATCCTCGACCCTTTGCTCATCTCTCCTAGAACAAAAGCAAGCACCCCAGCGGCCCAAGAGTATTTGTTAATCTCATCGAGATTCTCCAAAAGCTGTAGATAATGTGCATCAACCCTATTTCCAGAAGTCGGGGAAAATGATAGTTCCTAGCTGATATAACCAATAAGCGGTGACATGATGCCTAAGGGTATCCCTGTCCATCACCAACTTTCCTTTCTCCACCTTATTTTTTGTCCCTCCAAATACTTCCTTCAACTTTACCAACTTGAATTTCTTCAACTTCTTCTTCAATGCTCCATTTGAGTCTCTTAGATTATACTCATCGCCACGTTTAGGGGACCTCACAGAACGTCTAAACTCAATTGAGACTTTTTTGCATCCCATCCTAGACATTTTAGAGAGAATTGTTCAAGAGCTTCATAAGACATCGAGGGGTTGTAGCCTTCTCGAAGACATTTACCTTCCACTGGTAAGCCGGTGATATTATGGCAATCATCGGGAGTAATTCCCATCTCGCCAAATGGAAGATGCATAGTATATATCTCGGGATAATGCCTCTCGAGAAATTCGGATACGGAAACAACGTCAAAATCCACATGTGCATACTCAATAGCTCTACAAACACACATTCTTTAACCTTCGCTTAAAACTCTTCACACTTCAAAGAAAGATCCCATGTGGACGCCTTTCGACGTTTAATAAGACGAACTGCATTATTATGATCCTACTAAAAGAACATAACACTATTAATACTTGAAAAAACATGTCCCAAAACAAAAAACATTTTGTTAGTTAAGAATGAACTTAAAGAATACATTTGTCGCATAAATCTTCGCATCCCATGAGTGTTTGTAGCCAAACAATGCTGCCCCTCCATCATTTGGAGTACCATAAGTTTGGTTCACTGGTGATAACACAAATTATCAGGAGGAATGTGTGAGTATCTAGCACTAGGAAGCTTCGGCTTTTTTTTCTCTTTAACATGAACAATTTTTTGATCTTCCGCCTCTTCATCCTCTCCCTCCTTTCCTTCCTTTTCATCCTCTTCTTCCTCTTCCTCATTATCTTCCTCTTGTCATTCTCCTTCTTTGCATTGTCCTTGTTCTTCTTTGTAAGGACCCTCAAGTTCGTCAACGCCATTAAACTAGTCAAGAGATGAATTAACCACTAATGACTCGATTAGTTTACCACGAACGTCAATTAGTAGAAATTAATATAATAACTATCTAGATACGAAATTAATACCGTCGGATAGATCTCGAAAAGTTATGCGCAAAGGACTACTCGAACGTGTCAATCCGATACCAGATGGAGAAATAACCATCAGTTTTACTGAAGGGAAAAATAGTCATCTTATAGTTTCGCCGCCTTGGATGCTTGTATCAATTTTTCGGGTGCGTTTAGCAATTTTGATCGGCCTTATCTCAACCGAGTAGATTAACTCGTTTTTGTCTTCTTTTCATTATTCTTTCTTCTTCTGTTTCTTTCTTCTCCTTTCGTTTTCTTCTCTTCTTCCTCCGGTTCTGCTTCTGCGAGAGACATATGAGTCGAGAGTGAGTTTTGAGTGAAAGTAACTTGGGGATGGAGATTTTTAGATGATGGAGGAGTCGAAGTTGTTGTTGTTGAAGAAGAAAAGATGAATCAGAGAATCAAGTTAAGGTTTCTGAGGAGAATCGAATTAAAGTTCGAATTGATGACGTATAAGAAGATTTATGGATTGGGTTTAGCTGATTAAATAAAGGGTTGGAGTTGATTATAAGTTATGGAGTTTTTCATGAAGAATTGAACAGTTAGGGTTTCGTTCAAAATACAGAGAACAATTGAAAGACGAAATTGATGTTCTAATAGGATTGATTAGAGTTGGGTTGGTCATGAATTAGGTTTAGACCGAAGAATTACTTGAGGTTATTAGTTGGGATTCTGGAATTTGGTAAATTGAAGTTGATATTGAAGTTTGAGGTTGATGAGTTGTGGCTGATACAGAATTAGGGCTCGATTCTGTTGGTAAGAAGATGATGAGCATGTTATTAGGGTTGAGATGGTTATAGAGTGGATAAGGAAAGGAATTTTCGTCTGCTATTTTGTTCAAGGAACTTGAACTGAGGTAAATTTTCTTTACTGAATTAAAGATATTTGTAATCATTTTGATTAAGTTCTTGTTTGAGTAAATGAAGTTGATTGACATGGATTAGATGTATGAGTTAGGTATGAATTGTAAAGGTGGAGTTGAAACAAAACTGAAGATGGTTTATTGGTGGTGTTTTCTGTGTAATTGAATTTGCAGGTGGAGATGTAATGTTGTGAATGAAATTGCTGAGATGAGTTTAGCGGTGGTGGTGATGATGTTGTTATAGGGGAGCATAGATGTACTGGTGGAGATGGAGGTTGAATTTGGATGGGTAATGATTGTTGTTGAGGTTGTAATATTAGGACTGGTGTTACAAGGAGCTGTTTTGGGTATAATTGGTGGTATCTCTGATGAGTTTGAGAAAATGGATTGGTTAAATCTACTGGGAATTGTATGTGCAGATGAAGGGTGTGGCAATGATGTCTGAAGGTAAATAGAACTGTTATTGGTAGATGTTAGTGGAGCTGTGGTTGTAATTGACTTGGTGGTTTGGGATGGTGTATATGTATGAGGTTGATCAGGTTGTGGCTAAGATGGATATGAGGTTGTAACTGAGGTTAATGTGGACTGTTTATGAAGTTGAGATTAGTGAGTGTAGATGGTGTTGTGATTCTAAATGAATTGCAAGTTAGATGAATGGATCAAGGGTATGTGAACTAGAGAAAGTGATTGAAGATGACTGTAATTGGATTTGGTGTTGGTTATAAAATTGCAATTAGTGTTGCTGTAAAGCTTGGAACTGCAATTGCAGGTAACCAGTGCTTGTAATTGTATTTGATTATGAAGTTTGTTTTAAGATTCAATGAATTGATGCAATGAGTAGATTGAAGTCGAACTTGAGTTAGAGTTGTAAGTGTTAGAATTGAAGTGAATCTATACTTGATTTTAGACCTATTTGTCATCCCAGTCAGTGTAGCTGACTTACCTGACTCAGTTTATCTGACTGAGTCGAATCAGTTTGACTCACTGAGTCACTGGACCTGAGTTTTTGACTAGCTGACCATGGACTTGACCTTGGACGGACGTGGACTGTTAGTTGACCCTTTGACCGTTAGTGACCGTTAGTTGACCCGGTTGGGCCAGGCCTTGTGTAATCGGTTGGTTTAGTGGGCCGTGTTGGATCAGACCCATGGGCTTGGGCTTAGGGCCAGGAAGCTTATTTTGTATTTTTGGACCCTCATGGTCTGAATTAGCCTTTGATTCCTTCTGCAAGGTTGTATATATTCATAAGACTTTAGCTAAATGAATTATAGAATCAATCTAATTGAATTAGTGACTCTTAGATATGCTAAAGATAGATAGTAAAAAGTGTAGAACTTTAAATGGACCTAGAATCATTAGATATAATTTTATGATTCTTGTGTGAGCCATTTTGGATAGATTTTTAGAGTTCTTTTGTGATTAACAGTTAGTCTTTATTAACAATGATCGATTCAAGGATGAACCAGTGGATCGTGGATCTTAAGGTAGGCGAGGCTTGTCATCAAAAGAGGTGGGAATACATTTAAATTTTTTGTAACCATTGTTGTTTTTCGTTTACAAAGATTTACATTTACCAAACTCATACATTGTCTAGTTGTGCGTTCCATGCTTTGTTTAAATTGCATTATGATAATTTTGTTGATTCTGTTGACTTTTCCATGGTTTGGAAAGGACTTGTAATGTTTGTTTGTCATATGAATTGTTATGGGAAATGACAATTTACACTTGTGGTATATATGATACGCTCCTTCACATTTATTTCTACATGAATTCAGATTTTATGCTTACTATGGGTCAACAGGGGTGATATCAATAGTTATTAGGTGTATAACTGGTTGACACCATATTATACATTGTTTGAAAGAAGGAGTTTGTTCCATATACATGTTTGTTTGTTTCAGTGACGTAGTCGCTATTTGATGTTTGGGGAAAACATGTACTGTTTTCGAAATCTTGCATATGATTACTTAAAAGTTAAATGTTATTCCTGTTGGGCACCCCTTTTAGGGATGATGTGCTCACCCATTCCCATTTTCAGTTTCAGAGACAGATCAGAGTTGCGCAACGAAAGCTTCGAGGAGTTGAGTCTGTTTGTTGGATTACTTCGGCTATGTTTATTGTGTTGCATATTATATTTGTAAGCCAAATGACTATTGTATATGTATCATTTGAGATGAGTTTTTGTATATATATGTTTCTGAGCGGGGTTAGTTTTGGGTTAAGTTTTATAGCAGATATCTTAATTGAATGTTAAGTAATTGTTTTAGATTTTTAGTGCCTCTTCTTTTAGCTAATCTCTTAGATTAGTCATCTGCTAGCTTAGGGGGCGCTACATTCTTCCTCTACATTTTCAACGTGTTCTCTTTGTTGTTCAACCTATTCATTTCCTTGCCCTTCTTCGTCGTCATTATCTTCTTCAATAACATTATCAATTGTATTCTCCATCACCTCTTCATTGACATTTTGGATAACATCACGAACATTCTCTTGGTTCACTTCTGGTAACGAGCCCCCTCCATGTTTAATATTTTCGGCACCACGGTTTCGTAAATCTAAATGTTTTGCTCCCCGAGGGGTGTGAGTTTTCAAATCCTCATCTAGGTGTAGTTTCAATCTTTTTCCTTTGTTCCTAAAAAAAACACCTAAGTATTAGTTACACATAATAGAATATTGTGTTATCAAATCAATTAGAACTAAAGCATGAAATGAACACAGCATTTGACATACCATAGTTCGGGTACCTGATAAAAATTGCGAGGTAACCGAACTACATATTTCACAAGATCGGTAACCGGATAAACATAAATAAGTAACCGAAATACATATTTCAAAAGTTCGGTTAGCCAAAAAATTTATCGACAAAACCGAACCCATTCTTTCAAAGGAAAAATTGAGTTCGGTTACGAAAGTTATTTTGCGAGCACACCGAACTGTGTAGTTCGGTGACAAGATATTAGTCTACTTAAACGAATTGTTCATATTTTTTGGAGTTCGGTTAGAAAATCTAGGGTTTGACAAAAAATCTTCTAGTCGAAATGTCTACTGTAACTACCATTTTCAATGAGTTTTCATGATTTCTAATCGATTTCATCAACAAATAACAAATTAAAAATAATGGGTATGAAGAAAATTACCCGCTGATTTGCATGCGACTCGAACCGGACTTCTTTTTTCCGTTGGATGCTTGATTTCAACTCTGCTTCAAGTAGTCTATCAGTTTGAACTTGATTTGGAAGATTGGTTATTTTTGCAAGTCCCTGACTTGATCCTGGAACTCTTTGAGTTTGCTTGCTACGCATTGTTCATAAACGATTTGTTAACCGATGATGATTTTTTTTAAATCGACGATTGATGTTGATGTATGCGAAAAAGAAGAAGAAGGAGGAGGAGGAGGAATATGGATGAGTTTTAATTTTGAAACTGATTAAAATCAGTTTTATTTAGGTTTTAATTAGTGGGTAGTAGTTAAATTAATGGGTTATTAAGATTAGTTATAAATTTAATTAGGGTGAGGACATATTAGTCTTCCCTAATCTTTTAAGACACTCCTTATAATATAGGGTGGACATTTCTATCACAAAGTAGCCCCCACCTTTTTTGAGTAGTCCCCAAAAAAATGGTTCATATATATAAAGAGCATAAAATTGTGGATTGTTCAAATCAAACTTGAAGTTCAACAAAAATTCATAATCCACTATAGAACTTTCTGTCGTGCTTGAAATTGTAAATCGATGATCACCAGCTTGGCTCTTTTCCAAACAGTATTTAAAGTGCCGATAGAGATGAGAAGTACCCAGTTTTGGATCCCTGATTTAATTTCCCCATGTATCATACACCATGCAAGCTTTGACATCTTATTATTTGCTGGATTATTTGGATCTAGTACGCTAATTTGATCAAAATGCTTCCACACTCTCGACGTTCATTTTATCCGACGAGCATCCATTTCAATTAGAAAAAATCAGAAACCTGTTAAAAAAAAGCCTGGCGTTTTTAGGGGCCACTCAAAAGGATTTAGGGGCCAACAATAAAACAAAAAAGGTCACCCAAAGGGAAAATGTAGCCAGCCCTTATCTCGCGTAATTCGTAATGGCGAAATTACCCTTATATATTCGGAGGATATGATAACACTGTTACCCTCCGAATGCAATCGGAAGCCAAAATATTTCCCAGACTTCCGATTGTAGTCGGTGCAGTATTTCTTGGTTCGTGTTTTGGATTCAGCGTTAATCGGGAGTTAAATATATTACAAAACCTACCGATTATAAGTTGCCGCAAATTCAAATTTTGAAAGCTACCATAATCTGTAGATATGCTAAATCCAATACCTACCGATTATTGGTTTCTCCACATTCAACTTTCGTCAAATTAGCCGTTGGAGTTTTTGGGAAAAACAAAAAGAGCCGTTGGACCCTAAACCTATATGAAGAAACTCATATCTATCACCCCAATTGCACCAAACTCTTTCCTCTCTTCAGTTTTAATTTTCATAACAAAAAACATGGATATTGCTTTGCCGAAGAAGAAGATTGTGCTATTTATAGAGCGTGGGTTGTGGTAACTACTCATGATCGTGTTCACAAGCTCCACAAATCGGAATCCGAATAGCAGATATGGAACCGTATCTTAATGGTATTTGAGGCCTTAGATGGTAATCAAATTCGAAGATCATCCAATGACATTAAGATGAGAAAGAATGCGCTCGATAAGGAGATTGGCAAACTTGAAGATGAGGAACGGTTTGTTAGGAACGCTTTTCCTTGGTGGACGTATGAAAAACGAGTAAGTATCTCTGTAACTCCAACTCACATTAACAAAAGTTAGTACTAACTTGTTACTCATTCGTAATTTCAGAGAAATCTTGCGGATCGCCGGTATGTGGACCTCTACGGGAAACGATTTGAACATGAAGGATGCTACAAAATCAAGAGGGACAATTTCTATGGTCACTGGAAGTTATGATCTGTTTTAATACTTTTATGGTCAATTAGGAGTATGGATTTAGGTGCTTTTGACGAAATTGTAAGGTTAAGGCCGTTTGAATTTTATGTAATGGATGTAATCGGAGTATTATTAATATAAAAACTAGCCGATTATACGAAATCGGTAGATTATTTTGTTAAACAACCTACCGATTGTAATATTCGGTTATGTTATCAGTCAACTTTCTTTCCGATTATGGTGTTGTTTGGTTCCGATTGTAATATTCGGTTAGAATAATCGAAAGGGTAATAAAAACTAAACCTCCGATTATGGTTTGTTTTGAACTTGTAATATTCGGAGGATAGGTTTTTTGTAAAGTTCCGAATGTACGATGGCCCAAAAATCAGAATTTGGGAAAAACTGATACTTTTCAAATTTTGAAATTGAAATAATCGGAAGTTAAACAGTTACCCAAACTTCCGAATATGGGCTGTCTAACCTTCTATATTGGCCCTTGGAACCACCTAGAGCCATGGCGTGGTTTGTTTTGAACTTGTAATATTCGGAGGATAAATTTTTTTGTAAAGTTCCGAATGTACGATGGCCCAAAAATCAGAATTTGAGAAAAACTGATACTTTTCAAATTTTGAAATTGAATTAATCGGAAGTTAAACAGTTACCCAAACTTCCGAATATGGGCTGTCTAACCTTCTATATTGGCCCTTGGAACCACCTAGATCCATGGCGTGGTTTGTTTTGAACTTGTAATATTCGAAGGATAAATTTTTTTTGTAAAGTTCCGAATGTACGATGGCCCAAAAATCAGAATTTGGGAAAAACTGATACTTTTCAAATTTTGAAATTGAAATAATCGGAAGTTAAACAGTTACCCAAACTTCCGAATATGGGCTGTCTAACCTTCTATATTGGCCCTTGGAACCACCTAGAGCCATGGCGTGGTTTGTTTTGAACTTGTAATATTCGAAGGATAAATTTTTTTGTAAAGTTCCGAATGTACGATGGCCCAAAAATCAGAATTTGGGAAAAACTGATACTTTTCAAATTTTGAAATTGAAATAATCGGAAGTTAAACAGTTACCCAAACTTCCGAATATGAGCTGTCTAACCTTCTATATTGGCCCTTGGAACCACCTAGAGCCATGGCGTGGTTTGTTTTGAACTTGTAATATTCGGAGGATAATTTTTTTTGTAAAGTTCCGAATGTACGATGGCCCAAAAATCAGAATTTGGGAAAAACTGATACTTTTCAAATTTTGAAATTGAATTAATCGGAAGTTAAACAGTTACCCAAACTTCCGAATATGGGCTGTCTAACCTTCTATATTGGCCCTTGGAACCACCTAGATCCATGGCGTGGTTTGTTTTGAACTTGTAATATTCGAAGGATAAATTTTTTTTGTAAAGTTCCGAATGTACGATGGCCCAAAAATCAGAATTTGGGAAAAACTGATACTTTTCAAATTTTGAAATTGAAATAATCGGAAGTTAAACAGTTACCCAAACTTCCGAATATGGGCTGTCTAACCTTCTATATTGGCCCTTGGAACCACCTAGAGCCATGGCGTGGTTTGTTTTGAACTTGTAATATTCGGAGGATAATTTTTTTTGTAAAGTTCCGATTGTACGATGACCCAAAAATCAGAATTTGGGAAAAACTGATACTTTTCAAATTTTGAAATTGAAATAATCTGAAGTTAAACAGTTACCCAAACTTCCGAATATGGGCTGTCTAACCTTCTATATTGGCCCTTGGAACCACCTAGAGCCATGGCGTGGTTTGTTTTGAACTTGTAATATTCGAAGGATAAATTTTTTTGTAAAGTTCCGAATGTACGATGGCCCAAAAATCAGAATTTGAGAAAAACTGATACTTTTCAAATTTTGAAATTGAAATAATCGGAAGTTAAACAGTTACCCAAACTTCCGAATATGGGCTGTCTAACCTTCTATATTGGCCCTTGGAACCACCTAGAGCCATGGCGTGGTTTGTTTTGAACTTGTAATATTCGGAGGATAAATTTTTTTGTAAAGTTCCGAATGTACGATGGCCCAAAAATCAGAATTTGAGAAAAACTGATACTTTTCAAATTTTGAAATTGAATTAATCGGAAGTTAAACAGTTACCCAAACTTCCGAATATGGGCTGTCTAACCTTCTATATTGGCCCTTGGAACCACCTAGATCCATGGCGTGGTTTGTTTTGAACTTGTAATATTCGAAGGATAAATTTTTTTTGTAAAGTTCCGAATGTACGATGGCCCAAAAATCAGAATTTGGGAAAAACTGATACTTTTCAAATTTTGAAATTGAAATAATCGGAAGTTAAACAGTTACCCAAACTTCCGAATATGGGCTGTCTAACCTTCTATATTGGCCCTTGGAACCACCTAGAGCCATGGCGTGGTTTGTTTTGAACTTGTAATATTCGAAGGATAAATTTTTTTGTAAAGTTCCGATTGTACGATGACCCAAAAATCAGAATTTGGGAAAAACTGATACTTTTCAAATTTTGAAATTGAAATAATCGGAAGTTAAACAGTTACCCAAACTTCCGAATATGGGCTGTCTAACCTTCTATATTGGCCCTTGGAACCACTTAGAGCCATGGCGTGGTTTGTTTTGAACTTGTAATAAATTTTTTTGTAAAGTTCTGATTGTACGATGGCCCAAAAATCAGAATTTGGGAAAAACTGATACTTTTCAAATTTTGAAATTGAAATAATCGGAAGTTAAACAGTTACCCAAACTTCCGAATATGGGCTGTCTAACCTTCTATATTGGCCCTTGGAACCACCTAGAGCCATGGCGTGGTTTGTTTTGAACTTGTAATATTCGGAGGATAGGTTTTTTGTAAAGTTCCAAATGTACGATGGCCCAAAAATCAGAATTTGGGAAAAACTGATACTTTTCAAATTTTGAAATTGAAATAATCGGAAGTTAAACAGTTACCCAAACTTCCGAATATGGGATGTCTAACCTTCTATATTGGCCCTTGGAACCACCTAGAGCCATGACGTGGTTTGTTTTGAAAATGTAATATTCGGAGGATAAATTTTTTTGTAAAGTTCCGATTGTACGATGGCCCAAAAATCAGAATTTGGGAAAAACTGATACTTTTCAAATTTTGAAATTGAAATAATCGGAAGTTAAACAGTTACCCAAACTTCCGAATATGGGCTGTCTAACCTTCTATATTGGCCCTTGGAACCACCTAGAGCCATGGCGTGGTTTGTTTTGAACTTGTAATATTCGGAGGATAAATTTTTTTGTAAAGTTCCAATTGTACGATGGCCCAAAAATCAGAATTTGGGAAAAACTGATACTTTTCAAATTTTGAAATTGAAATAATCGGAAGTTAAACAGTTACCCAAACTTCCGAATATGGGTTGTCTAACCTTCTATATTGGCCCTTGGAACCACCTAGAGCCATGGCGTGGTTTGTTTTGAACTTGTAATATTCGGAGGATAAATTTTTTTGTAAAGTTCCGAATGTACGATGGCCCAAAAATCAGAATTTGGGAAAAACTGATACTTTTCAAATTTTGAAATTGAAATAATCGGAAGTTAAACAGTTACCCAAACTTCCGAATATGGGCTGTCTAACCTTCTATATTGGCCCTTGGAACCACCTAGAGCCATGGCGTGGTTTGTTTTGAACTTTTAATATTCGGAGGATAAATTGTTTTGTAAAGTTCCGATTGTACGATGGCCCAAAAATCAGAATTTGGGAAAAACTGATACTTTTCAAATTTTGAAATTCAAATAATCGGAAGTTAAACAGTTACCCAAACTTCCGAATATGGGTTGTCTAACCTTCTATATTGGCCCTTGGAACCACCTAGATCCATGGCGTGGTTTGTTTTGAACTTGTAATATTCGGAGGATAAATTTTTTTGTAAAGTTCCGAATGTACGATGGCCCAAAAATCAGAATTTTGGAAAAACTGATACTTTTCAAATTTTGAAATTGAATTAATCGGAAGTTAAACAGTTACCCAAACTTCCGAATATGGGCTGTCTAACCTTCTATATTGGCCCTTGGAACCACCTAGAGCCATGGCGTGGTTTGTTTTGAACTTGTAATATTCGGAGGATAAATTTTTTTGTAAAGTTCTGAATGTACGATGGCCCAAAAATCAGAATTTGGGAAAAACTGATACTTTTCAAATTTTGAAATTGAATTAATCGGAAGTTAAACAGTTACCCAAACTTCCGAATATGGGCTGTCTAACCTTCTATATTGGCCCTTGGAACCACCTAGATCCATGGCGTGGTTTGTTTTGAACTTGTAATATTCGAAGGATAAATTTTTTTTGTAAAGTTCCGAATGTACGATGGCCCAAAAATCAGAATTTGGGAAAAACTGATACTTTTCAAATTTTGAAATTGAAATAATCGGAAGTTAAACAGTTACCCAAACTTCCGAATATGGGCTGTCTAACCTTCTATATTGGCCCTTGGAACCACCTAGAGCCATGGCGTGGTTTGTTTTGAACTTGTAATATTCGGAGGATAAATTTTTTTGTAAAGTTCCGAATGTACGATGGCCCAAAAATCAGAATTTGAGAAAAACTGATACTTTTCAAATTTTGAAATTGAATTAATCGGAAGTTAAACAGTTACCCAAACTTCCGAATATGGGCTGTCTAACCTTCTATATTGGCCCTTGGAACCACCTAGAGCCATGGCGTGGTTTGTTTTGAACTTGTAATATTCGGAGGATAAATTTTTTTGTAAAGTTACGATTGTACGATGGCCCAAAAATCAGAATTTGGGAAAAACACAAATTTTTAAATTGAAATAATCGGAAGTTAAATTAGTTACCAAATCTTCCGAATATAACACACAAATCATTGTCATTTGAACTTGTCTAACTTAGTTACCCAAACGAATTTCCGAATGTACAACAAAAATCATTGTCATTTATCTGCTCTTCTTTACTTTACGACCGTGACTACCTCCCAGTCCTGCACGACCACGGGTTTGAGCACCTTCAGTTGGAGCAGCTTCAGTTGGAGCAGCTTCAGCGCTCGATGAAGCTCGAGTTCTTTTACCCGTCCTTGATACTGCCACCTTGGGCGGATGCCTCTTCGTGACTTTCTCCCCAAACTGGGAAGCATAATCTTCGTTATCCATATTATCAACTAGATCTCTAGCCTCTTTGATATTCTCAGCTGGCATGGGATCTCCGCTCTTCAGGCATGCAGTTAACATTTTGGAAACACGCTTGAACCTATTCACCTGTTTTTTATGCGTAATGACATAACATCAAACGGTAATTACCTAAGATTTATAGGAATCATATAAAATGAACAAAAATATAAGAACACGTACCAGTCTATCATAACCAGCTGGTTTGTCTTTGATGATACAATTATAACTTGAACCCGCCACAGTAGTGTTGGATTTGATTTCACGGATAACCAAAGGATGTGATACCTTGTTATACCAACTCATATAGTCTGGAGAAATTTCATCAGCTCGGTTGGTTCGTCTACCAGTGTCGATAATGAAGTCATTCCTCTTATCCCAGTTATCAAGAACAGTAGGTGGTCCTGTGTGAACAATTGTAAGATTATCACCACTAGAAGAGCACAACTCCAACTCCAATTTGTAGTAATCCCCCATTTTCTCCAGAGGTTGTTGTTGTATATACCCGTGTTGTCGCATCACCCTAGAGGGGTTATACATCACATATCCTGTGGGGTGCCACAACGGTCCAAAATAAAGGGACAAGTCCGACCGAACATTTATATGCCCACTGGCTCGATCTTCCTTGTATGGATCAAAGCATACGTCCGAGGCCTTCAATTGGTCCAAAATCTCCCTCATGCGAATCAACTGCTGCTCTTTTGTCCTAGAACGGTTGTCTTCAAATATATACTTTGTTCCTATAGGAGTACCTTTGCACCACCCCGGGTTCTCTCCGGCCAACTTCAGGATAGGGAAGTGGTCATAGATCCATGCCTATATACATAAGAAATCAAGTTTTAGTAAATAGATTGTGTATATTCGGTAGCAATTTCCAAACATAATTTCCGATTATATATAATCGGAAACAAAACTGAGTACCTATATACCGAATACCCAACATTCGGAAATAGATATGGATCATTTCCTCCTGAATATGCGTCATTTGGAGTTCAGTAACCTATAGTTTTTCTGGCCTGTATATTCGGTAGTAATATCAAAAACATATTTCCGATTATATATAATCGGAAATAAAACTAAGTACCTAGCCACCGAATAACAAACATTCGGAAAATAAGATGGATCAATTCCTACCGAATATGCGTCCTTTGGAGTTCAATAACCTCTAGTTTTTCTGGCTTGTATATTCGGTAGTAATATCAAAAACATATTTCCGATTATATATAATCGGAAATAAAACTGAGTACCTAGACACCGAATAACAAACATTCGGATATAGATATGGATCATTTCCTACCGAATATGCGTCATTTGGAGTTCAGTAACCTCTAGTTTTTCTGGCCTGTATATTCGGTGGTAATATCAAAAACATATTTCCGATTATATATAATCGGAAATAAAACTAAGTACCTAGACATCGAATAACAAACATTCGGAAAATAAGATGGATCAATTCCTACCGAATATGCGTCCTTTGGAGTTATGAATATGCGTCCTTTGGAGTTATGAATATGCATCATATGTATTGTCTACCGAATAACTATAGAGTGAGTTATAGATTTAAAGAAAAAACCTGCAATAGAGCCACGTTCCCGGCAACTTGGCAGGTTCCTAGCCTCGACGCCTTTCTCAACTCTTCCATCAAGAATGCTAGGCATGCCGTGCCCCAAGAATAGTCATCGACTTCATGGAGAGGATCCAAAAGTTGTATAAGGTTGGCGTCGATCCGGTTGCCAGAAGTATTGGGGAATATGACACATCCCAATACACAGAGGAGATATGCAGTGGCAGCGTGGTTCACTTGCTCATCAGTTAACGTTCCATTCTTTTCCTTCTCCAAGGTGCCTCGGAACATATTCATCAAAGCTGTAATGTTGATCTGTCTTGTTCTATAACTGGCATGCCTCCTAAACTCTGCTGTTGTTGTCTCTTCATCCCAACCTAAGCACTTGTTAGTTAGAGAATAAAGTTGTGCCCAACTTAACTGCTTTGTGTAGTTAAACTTCACAGCTGTGCCTTGGTCGGGAAGGTTAAGAATCTGCACAACATCATCCGGGGTGATCGTCATCTCCCCAAACGACATATGGAAAGTATCGGTCTCAGGATACATTCTCTCCACGAACGCCGATATGGCCACACGATCATGTTCCAACAATGAATTCTCGGCGGCATTAGCTAACCTCGAGTTGGCAACAATTGTCTTGAACCTTTCACATTCACCGGATAAAGGCCACGCAAGCATTTTTGTTGGTGCGGCGATAGGTTTGAGTAGACGGACCGCATCTTGATGATCCTATTAAAGTACATAAAAAAATCCTTAATACAAGTATTACGATATAACACATAGACAATACATTAATAAAAAATAGTAATTTTATTACCTCGGTTTCATATATTTCTCTGGCCCATGAGTCTTTATATCCAAATAGCAATTTTCCTCCATCCGCTGGTAGTCCAAGGTGTGCCTGCTGGAATACCCTTCTTCTTCAAGTGCTGAGGGACAAGATGTGATGCTTTCTTAGCAATATCCTTCCTTACAACATCTTTTCCTTTTTTGGATTTTTGGGTACCACTTGGTTGTCCTTCTTCTTCTACTCTTGCCACTGGATCAACTGGTTCAACACTTGGTCCTGCACTTTGTTGAGCGGCTTGTTCAACACTTGGTCGCACCCCTTGTTCACTTCCTTGTTGTTCAACAGTTGGTTGCACTCCTTGTTGACTGCTTTGTTCTTGTTCGCTTTGTTGAGCACCTGAATTATCTTTGGCACTCCTTTTCCTCCTAGCACTAGCTGTCACTTTCTTCCTCCCTTCTCGACTTTGTCTAAACAACAAAGAAAGGAACAATATTTACAAACTATACAATCGGAAGACAAAGTATGGAAATATAACCCGAATGTACACATTCGGACGTAAGAAGACACATATTGTTCCCGAATACAAAACAATCAGAAGCTAACTAAACATATTTGCAACCGAATATACATCAATTGGAGTTCAGAAGCTGTCAATTTTTCATCCTACACAATCGGAAGACAAAGTGCACATTTATAACCCGAATGTACAAATTCGGAAGTAAGAAGACACATATTTTTTCCGAATGAAAAACAATCGGAATATAACTAAACATGTTTACAACCGAATATTCATCAACTGGAGTTCAGAAACTCTAAAATTTTATCCTACACAATCGGAGGTATAAAACATTATATTGTCTTCCGAATAAATACTGGCCCCAAAATGGGATTTTTCCTTGAGATTTTTTCAATATATACATTCGGTAGTGAGTGTTCTTCCGAATATGTGTGTCTACTTAAATATATTCGGTAGCCAAAAAATTCATTAAACTACCGATTATTAGCAGTTTGTATCCAGGAAGATATGGCCACCAATATTCGGCAGATAATCATCAAATCTTTCTCCCGAATACTGTCGATGTTCTTGAAAAATGAATAACACGACTACATTCGGAAGTAAATGAGCATGCATATCGTCCGAATCTGGATAAATAACCGAAAACCCTAGAAAATTTTTTTCTCGATTCGACGAATTAAAGCGAAATAAACCCCAAAAATGATAGATTCTTACCTAATTGGGGCCATTTGAAGTTGACGAAGTGTTTGACTATCGGAATCGCCACCACTGACTACATTGCCGGGTACTTCTTCTTCGCGTTCTTCTTCATTTGCAGCAAGAATTTCTTTATTTCTTGCTAAAATTCCAATGTTTGGATCGATACCCCGAGCAACATTTTTGGTTCTAGGTCTGTGGATTTCATTTCTCTTATCCATTGTTTTATAATCAAATCGACGATGTTTTGATTTTACGATTCGCGACGATGTTTCGGTTGAACGAGGAAATTTTTTTTTTCTTCCACAATCGGAAGATAATATGAAACTGGAAGAAGAAGAGTTGAAATGTGTAGAATTGTTTTTGATTTGGTTCTTATACAGTTTTACCAGAAGGGCATTTATGTAACTTCAATATCATATAGGGTACCCCTTAACTAGAGTCTTTGGCTGGGTATAAATTGATGGCCCCTAAATCCTTTGGAGTGGCCCCTAAAAACGCCAGGAAAAAAAGAGTCAGGTGGTTGCTTTCTTGACTTCACGTATACGTACATTATTGTGAAAACTTGAACTTCAAACCATTTGCACCAGCTGATTGTCAATCACTAGTACAGTCATTTGGATCATGTAATTTTGTTGACATGCACTTCGCTTATGATATATTCACCTAACGGATCTATCTATTATCAACTAACAAATTTGGTAACTAAAGTATAGGTAGATTCTACACCATCACCATATAAAACTAACGGAACATCAACAACATCCTAAATAGAAGCGTAAAACATAAACAAATTCATTAACGATGAATTACAATAGATTGGATAAAAAAAACTTACTTTTTTAGCAGCCCCCTTCTTCTCCAAAAGAAATTAACAGTAGAAATAAATCGATGTTAACCTAGAAATACAAAAGGTAATTGTAATCGCAGAATGATTAAAAGGAATTTCAATTTTGCAAATCGTATAAAAATTCATCCTAAATTGTGAAATTTATACTAACAAGAGACAAGGTTTGGTTGGAACTTGTCTAACCTAGAGTTTCTAGAAGGATAGGTGAAAATCCTAGCTTGGAATGCCCAAGGCTTGGATCAAAGAAGACAAATCTACACTCTAAATTTTTGATAAACCCTGAGAATCCAGATATTGTAATTTTGTCATAAACAAAAAAAATAAGGATTATATGCAGAAGTAGGTCTGTTCTGGACCCTCATTTTCAAATCTAAACCTCTTTTTTTATTTTTGACAAATCTAGGCCTAACAAACGGATTCCATCCAATTCTTTTATGTCAGTCAATTTATCGCGTTGACTGGTCAATTTCTCATCAAAATATCATTCAGCAATATATCATGGATGTGTGAAGATTACGAAAATAACCTTACCGTACGTGTGTCAGGCACATGAAATAATGTCACACGTTTAGGCTTATGCAACGTCTATCTAAGATCTGGGCATCTCGATGATTTCTAACGGCCGTGATTTCCATTACGAAATTAGATCAAGAAGAAAACCATTTCCTCTCTAATTTGTTCCCAGTTAGAGCAACCACAGTCATGAGACAGACCAAATACCAAAAGCCAGACTAAAAGCCAAAAAAAATTGGTATTCTGGGTGTTCAAGCGCAATGGAGGACGACCAAAATTTGGTGAAGCGTAACTTATACGAACGCTTGGTGCAGACGGAACTTATACTCACGTTTCTTGACCAAGCGTTCTTTAAAATATGCGTCTGAATGAAACGGAGTTATTACGTGCGCCTGATTGAGGCGTAGGTATAGTTCACGCCTAACATGGAACGGCGATGGGAAGTGCGTCTACTGGGAC
This sequence comes from Papaver somniferum, assembly GCF_003573695.1. Taxonomy (NCBI): domain Eukaryota; kingdom Viridiplantae; phylum Streptophyta; class Magnoliopsida; order Ranunculales; family Papaveraceae; genus Papaver; species Papaver somniferum. The sequence goes on from NW_020648193.1 coordinate 193,382, forward strand.
GGAGAAGTTATGTGCGTCTGATACATACGGAGATAGAAAGTGCGTATGACTCGGGCGGACATAGAAAGTGCGTCTGGGTAGGGCGGATATGGAAGGTGCGTCTGTGTTGGGCGGACATAGAAAGTGCGTCTAGTTCAGGCGTAGATGGATTGTGCGTCTAGTTCAGGCGTAGATGCAATGGCAGAACCAGTCAAGTTTTTGAGCATGTTAAGCTCTACCAAAGCTGGAACTGTAGTCTTCAACACATTCCTCACTACTTCATCCTTGATAATTGCCTCGCAGACAACCGACTTACCACGTCCTTCAATCCAGTTTACAGCAGCTGGTTTCTTATCGGAACAAAAGTTCCCTACAAATGAATCCAAAGAAAAATCAAAAACCATAGATGCACAAAAAAAAAAGTGATACATCACCAAATTATAAGTAAAACTTTCCAAATAGATTACAGTCAAACACAATCTGGTAGGTATGACGGTGGTCACAGGATTCAGAAAGAGAACGAACCAGATATTCCGATAACATCCATGTCGGGAAAATCAGCTTGAAGAAAATCCAAAACGTTCTGAACACCTTTAGAAACCATGTTCATCCCCATTGCATCCCCTGTGCTGCAGCTGAATCTCATGTATAGATTCTTGCCAGCAATAGCACACTGAACTTTTTGGAGTCTTCCAAATCTGCTAGATCTGTAAAATATTGACAATAAGATCAATTAGTACAAAAACCAAACAAGTGTCCACCCTTACCAAGCCAAAAAAAATTGCCCCTTTGTAAAATTTTCATCTCAAACTTCATACGTCAAACCCTAAATCTCAAATTAACACAACTTTACCGTTGTAAAAGAATAGAATCTCAATTACGTACACAAATCTAACCACCGACAGATTCAAATCAAAATCAAATCAAAATTTTGCTAAATTGAGGTCATAATGAAAACGATAAATTTAACCCAAATAAAACGAAACTTCCGATCAAAATTAGCAAAAACCTGACACTCAACAAATTCACGGAACTGTACAAATCTCATAAAGGGGAAAAAAAAACTTACTTGTTAAAAACGTGAGCCAAGGTATCGAAATTGTTAAGATCTTCCATAAAGAATTTGAGCTCAGAAGCTCTTTTTGCAGTTCCAAACCTAACAACAGGTGCTCTTGTCATAGCCTCTTTTTCTTATGTCTTTGTTATCAACGACGGTCTTCATTTGATGGAGATTTGTGATGGAAGAAGGGAGTGGTGGTTTGCTGGTGGTGATGGTGTTTCGCCGGCGAGTGTACATGAAGGGGACTTACTCCGACAAAAGAATTGAAGGTGAGTAAGAAAGAGAATGGAGGATTGTTAATTTTGTGTTTTCTAATTGGGGGAAATTGAAAGTGAGGAGGGGACGTCTGGGTGTACGCCTGGTAACAGACGCTCGTAATACATGCGCCCAAAGCAGGCGTAAATTAAAGTTGCGCCTGCTAACAAACGCTCACAATACGTGCGCCCATTCCAGACGCTCATAATACATGTATATCACACAGACGCTCATAATACATGCGCTTCACACAGGCGCACGTAATACATGCGTCCAAACCAGGTGTTTTTAATAACTGCGCCCCATTGGGACGTACATTCTAATTACGCCTGCTATGGGGCGTATGTTTTATCTCCGTATGGCCCGGCGGTGTTTATAAATACGCCTAATTCAAACGCTCTGTATACATCCGTCCCAATATCATACGTTCTTTATACATACGTCCGGTGTGAAGCGTCCACTATACTTCCGTCTCGATTCATACGCTCGTAATAACCCCGTCCCACTATTGATCATTTTAGTCTGGGTTGGCGATCACATTTGGTCACAAACCCTAATTATCTGGACTAAATATGGCTTTACTCCTCACCACTGCGGCACTTTCTGGGACCAAATTTGGGTTTAGTACCCAAATTTGGTCGTGACTGTGGTTGCTCTTAGATGTTAAAATTAGATCGATAAATTGGTAGAGCTTGAGATGGAATTTTAGGGATTTTGGCGAATTTAAGAATGAGGTTGAGTTGGTTTGAGAGGCAGAAAAATTAAATGTGTTTCTGATGGAGATGGGTTTTAAATCTGTCGCTGTGGTGGGGAATCACAAAAGAGACTCGGGGGTTTGAGAGATAAAAATAGAATTTAGGATCAGATTGGCTAGTGCGCAACATTTTGCACCAAAGTTGGAGTTGTTACTGCCATGGGTGTTACTGCTGAGGAAGAGATTGGTTGATGGGGGTTTGAAGCAAGAAACTGCTGTGAAGAAATTGAGTTTAAGAGGGTTTACTGTTGATTATCAGGTATGATTTTAGATATGATTGTTGAATGTGAAGTTGATTTTGGATTCTAAGATGTTTCTGGTAGAATTTGGGGAAAAAATAAAATGATTAATCTTCAAAGAATGATTTATCGTCCACACATAGTAATTTCTTCTTTCATTTGTTGGTTCAAAGAACAATCTAAATTATTAGGGGTTTCTTCTACTTCGCAGAAACCTGTTGATAATTACAGATCTTTGTCCACGATTTCATCCAATCCATTTACTCTTTCTTATTCAAAAATTAATCAAAAAGGGTTTCAATTGATCTTTATCATTTTTCTTTTGATTTATAAATTATTAGATGCTTGTTTGCAGAATTAGAAAGGGATGCTGATGAAGAGAAGTTAAAGTTCGCTTACAGACACCTCGCCGAATTTTATCATCCTGATGGTTGGTTATTAAAATCATTGTAGATGAGATGTTCGAGTAATTGCCTGAATGGACTTTTCTTCACCATTTCAAGCTATAATTGAGTTTGTGAACAAGGGTGTTGCTGCAATCGTTTGTGTGGTTGTTTACAGGGTTCTAAGAGATAATTAAATCTTGAAAGAGCACGGGAGAGATGATTTGAATTGATGGAAGTATGGGGCTGTGTTAGAATGCAAGGTGAGTATGGGGATGTGTTATAAGGCAAGGTAAGTTGGACAACTAATTGAAGCTTATCTAGCAGAAATTGCACCGAACCCATGTCTGAATCTGAAAAAATTCACCAATATCATTGAGATTTTGTCTGATTAAGCCCGTGTTATCGATGATGGACTTCACAGAGCTATTGAAATAAGTTTAAAGGTCCTTCTCTAAGCCTCTGCATTACTTACAAACTTGATTTTGTGGGTATAATTAATCTCTTAAATAGATACCCTAGTTTTATAGTGAGACTTAAAAGAAAAATATACACTTATGAACTGACACACCAATAGTTTGCTAATGCTTTGGTCTTTTCTCTTCATTTTCTTACTCCAGCTTAGCCGTTTGTGTCTCTTATCTAAGAAATAATGATAATATTGGTTTATGATTATGTAAATTGCAATATCAGATTCTCAAGCACATCTTGCGCTAACTGAAAATGAATCTAAGAAACTGTGCAAGTACATAGACTGCCAAAAGCTCTCTCAAGAAATCAGCAACCATGTGGCACATAACGATCGTCTACCAGTTCAGGTGGCAGTACGCATTCTCTCTACTTTGAGCAGCTCCGCTTAAAAAAAGCCTACTTTAAGCACGGTAAATGATCTCCTCCATCTGAACTTTATTACTTCTATATGTAACAACAACAATTTAGTTACTAAAATCTCACTTCACAACATGAGTATTACACAAATAGTTCCAACTTTTATATGTGAGATGAAGCATTTAACTAAGATTGATCTTTAGTCAAATTTCATTCATAGGGAGTTCCAGTTTCTGTATTGCATTGTTCTAAACTTGAATATGTTATCTTTCTCTGAATTACTTCGTTGGTGTAATTTCTAATGACATTGATAGAATTTCTAATCTAAAATTACTTAGTTTGGGTGGGATCAAGTTCTTGGGTGATATTATTTCTTCAATTGGGAATTTACAGTTCTTATAGACTTTGGATCTTTTGCAGAATCATTTTAATGGAACATTTCCGATGTTGCTGCTGTACAATGTTAATAGCAGGTTGTTACAGTTTATGTTGGAGAGGAAATGGAATATAGGTTTCGGGTTGCTATCTTAGAAGCTTCTGACCAAGATGCAAGGTGTCAATACAAGGCAACTTTTCATTAGCAGTTCATGTGCAACAGGTGTTTGACAGAAGTCTTGAGTGAACTCAACGACTGAACGAGCTAATATGTCTTTTTAAGTCATGTTAACTGCCCACGTGGAGGTTAACTTTCCATCCATCGGTTTTGGTCAAATAAAGCCTAGTGTTGTCAGAAATAAAAAAAAACAGGCTTAAATTTGTAAACCATAAAAAAAACAGGCCTAGATTTGTAAAAAGCCCAAAAAATAAAGATCTTTTGTTAGGAATTTGCAAATATTAACATGATAAATTTTTATAGCATTGCATGGGTAGACGGATTTAACTTTGAAACAATGCACTCTAGTATTAAGATGATAAATGTCCTTGTTAAAACAAACTTTTCGGAAAAAGAATAGTTATTGACAGGCTTTTATTGCTCTCCTTATCAACCACCCAAGCTCGAAACTTGGATATTTTTGGAAGATATCTCGGTTAGGGTTAACTATAACAATATAGGTTGGATGGTGATAGGCGATTGTAATCAAGTCTTATGTAAGGAAGATAAACAAGGAGGCGGTCTTTTTGTTGAAAATGAACCCGAACCTTTCAAAAAACTCCTTGCGAGATCAGTCTTAGAGGACTTTGGTGAACAAACTAGTGATAAGAAAAAACCGGTCATATTATTTGGGACACATAAAAATCATATCATTTAAAATTGACACAAAAACTCCATTTCAAATTAAAATATTTAAATTTAGTTTTTATTAATTTTTATAATCTCAATCCTACCCTTTAGTGTATATATCCTTATCGGTCCTTCTTCTCCTCTCGTTTAATAGTTTCATTTCTTTTTCTTCCCCTACCACCACCAGAAACTCCTCCGACTGCAGCACCACCACTAAGCCACTGTCACTTCCAGATCTGCCACGATCACCTCTGCCTCTTCCCGTCCTCCCTCGCCAACACTTCTGTTTCTTTTTTCCTACTACGATTTCAGATCACCACCAGCATCATCTCCGCCGCCACCAAACCACATCTGACATCAACAACACCTCCAACTCTTCCTTCCCCACCATCATCACTGGAAGCACCTCATCTTTCTACTCTGAAAGCAACACCAAAATTCGCGGATATACACAGAAGAACTTCAATTATTCCGTTGATTATAAAAACAAAATTCGGAATTAGGTTTTTTTTTTTTTGAAATGGTCAGAGAGCTTTAGGTTTGATTAATAATGGTGAATTTGATGATGATGGTGAAGATGATGATGAAAGTGAGGTGGATATTGGTGGGGATTCGTTGAATCAGTTTGGTGATGATGAAACTATTCAGGTAATTTTGGGTTTTATTAGATCTTTGTTTATCGAAATTTAGTTCAATTTTAAGAAAATTTTAATGTTGAATTGTGAGTTTTTGTTTATTTTTTTTCTTTTTAATTGCAAAATCTATGAGTATAAATTGATGAATTGAAGGTTTGGTGTTGAAATAATTCGGGGGAAATTGAGAATAGATCGTCCTTAGAATTATAATTCAAGGATACTAGTCAATATAAGTGAATTGCGGAGATTAACATCTCCAATGATACCTGGTGGTGCTGGAAATTGGCCTAATGTATGAAATGTTATCAGTTTTCTTATTAATTTTTAGTTTGAAAAATGAATTGAATTTAAATTGGGTTTTTGTAGGTAAAAAAAATGAATTTTTATACAAGAAAAAGTGGTTTGTTGTAAATGTTATTGTTGATGAACTCACTGTTCCTGAAAATCTTAACTCGACGATAAAATTGTTGTTTTTGGCTTGTCAAGGTGATGTGAAAGGTGTCGAGGAATTGTTGAAGGAAGGGACGGATGTGAATAGTATTGATTTGGATGGAAGGACTGCGCTGCATATTGCTGCTTGTGACGGGCATGTGGATGTTGTTAAGATGTTGTTGAGTCGGAAAGCCAATATCGATGCTTGTGATCGGTGGGGGAGTATGGTTAGTTTTCTCCATGCTTCTTATTGCATTTGTGGAATTTTCATCCTATAGTTGTGTGCTTATGTTTGTGAATTTGGATAATTTGTGAATTGTGTTGAAAATCCCTGCAATAGATTTTTTTAGAAGCGCAGTTGAAACCACGGTTAATTGAATGTTTTACGGCATGATTAGGCTTTTACGATTAATTAATTTTGTAGAGTTGTGGTCCATAATGCTTACGAAGAAGATATTATGCTTATCAAACAAAAAAATACCATGAATGAACAAAGGTAGGAGAAACTGGATCATGTTTGTGGGTGTAAAATGCCTTAGAATAGGTGTCATGCTTTAAGATTTCAATTTGGATGCAATTAAGTTTATGTTGGGATTTTGGACTTCTTGGTTTGTATAGCGGTGGTTTCATCGTTTTCTGCGTGGTTAAACTGGGATTTACTTGACAAATATGATGTTATCAGTGTTTAATTCTACCTGTGGGACAATAAATGTCTTGTGCTGGCGAAGTATTTGCAGTGGTCATGTGAGCATGTACTCTGATGCCCTACCCTGGCATCCTTACATGTCTTGTTTTGGCCCTACCTTGCAACTGAACTGAAAGTAGGATTGCAACTTTGGGCACTAAACCCCAATTGTAGATTTAACTGAAATGGTTGATAGTCTCACATGATGCTATGTTCTGACCGACAACTTGGTAAATTATTCATCCTCACCAAACCAGTCATAAATACTCCCTGATGGAGCTTCACAGACCGGGGTCTTATTTTTTCTTTGCTGTGCAAGTTTATTGACCGAACCCTGGCACAATGAATCCTGACATTTCATATATTTTTTTAATGAAGGTGATGCCTGCTATAGTCAGACTCATGAAAGATAAAGCAACATTAGTTACCCTAACATATTTTCCTGATTCGAACAGTAGTACTCGGGTTGTCGCCATCTGTCGTACTACTTTCTTAAGCATATATTAGTATTTGGGTAGCGCCACTGTCGTATAATTCCCATAACCGCATAGGTGTTCATTTTTATTTGCATGTCTTTATCATCTTTTGATTAGTTTTTCAATGGACATGGCATGCCATGTCTATCATGACATTTCAATGACGTCTTTTTATCAATGGACATGTATATACCTCCAGTAATTTTTCTTGTAATTGAATAGACATTTTGCACGAAACCAATTATGGTTTCATCTTATTTATGATGAAACCAATTTTGGTTTTATCTAATTTTTGCTAATTTTTGTCGACGAAACCAATTTGTTGGTGATATAATAATATTTTTTTTATTGAAACCAGTTTTGGTTTCATCTAATGTGTTTTTTTTCTTCAAATTTTATGTTGACGAAACCAATTTTTGTTGGTGAACTAGAAGAAGGACATATTCTAGAGATATTTCTTTACCTGGTGAACTGGAAATGCAGTCAGGTTATGAAGATCCGTCTCACGTCTTTTGAACAAAATTATTGAATAGGAAAACCCAAGGTGGAGATATTTTCCTGCTGCATCCTCACCTTAGAGGATCCGTAAACGAGTTCAATATTTCCAAGGCTCATTGGAAAATGAGAATTTTGACAGTGATGATGTCACGAAGAAGAGAAGGAAGGTTCTCACTGGTACCATTGTTGCGGGAGAATCTGAAACTCCAGATTTTGATTGCTCCATAAAAGTTGACGGTGGTGATAGGTTTCATCTTATTTGTATTTTTTTTATGATGAAACCAAATTTTGGTTTCACCTGATTTTTTCTTAGTTTATTCGGCCTGACTTGGAAGTCGGCGTGTTTGGTTTCATCACTGAAATTTGTATAGGTGAAACGACAATATGCGGAAGAATTATGAACCAATTTCGATTTCATCTATTTTTGGTGAAACCAATTTTGGTTTCATCATTTTTCCGTTTGGTTTCTGGTGTGCAGGTAAAAGTAACCTACAAACTAACCTGCAAGTATACAGGGAAGTTGAAGCAAGAAATAGTAAATAGGGGTTTGTCCACAGGGACTCTATGGGCTTAGTTGCTTCTAATTTGTTCCTCACTGATTTTAAGTGCCAGGACAGTAACAAGAGACTTAGAAATGGTTTGTTGTTGTTTTTAGACAACTAGAGAAATTGGCAGCAAATAGCTGCAGTGTAACTTGAGCACTAAACTCACAGCAAACGGTGGAGAAAATAGCTAAGGGTATGAATAGTGAGAAAGTGAAACTAAGGTCATCAAATCCACCTATTGGCTTGAGCTAACCAGTTTTAGTTATTCTTTAGAATTCTTGTTCTTAAGGAACAAAAGGTTGGGGTTCTAGTCCTCCTAGTGTTCCAAGATTCCTTATACTAGTTTGCTAATCTTCTAAATTCACTCATACACCCCTAGCATTGGTTGTCTGTTTAAAGCACAACCAATCACAAGTGTAGTTGTTCACTTAGCACAACTAGCTAACCTATTGCACTCAAGCACACAAGCATTCCAATTCACAACTGAGCTGACTAGCATTTGCCTAAAGGTTTCATTGAACCTTAGCTATGAGGTTTAGCTCATAACTAACATGTTACTAACAGCATACATCATACAAGATACTTGAATAATGACTTCAAATTTTAACTGAACTTAAATGACTGAATTTGAAATTGAAAGCAATTAAGTAATGCTATTTAAACTACACTAACATGAAGTTATAAACTGAACTACAAAACTAACAGAGAAACAAACAACAAAGGAAAATGCACTGAATTTAACTTAAATTGTAACTACAACAGGAACTAAAATCAACTGAACTTGGAAATCAATAAAACTCAAAACTACTACAGTGTTCACTGGCTAGTCCAGAGATGTCCTAATAACAACACCCAAAGCTTCAATTTATACATGCCAGCTAAAAAAAATCAAAATCCCCAAAAATTAGGGTTTCACCAAAACGAAATTCACTCACCTAACTCTCTGATTTCATCTCAATAGTCTCGACCCATGCTTCCTTCTCTCCTTCTCCTGCTTTTCCCATGCTCTAATTGCAACTTTATTCCAATCTAATCTACCAATTTCACCTCTAGGGTTTCTGATATCGGTGAGGCGTGAAATTGATAGATTAGAAGGCTATAAAGTAGGTGAAAGTGGTAGTAACGATGGGGTTTAGGGTTGGTAGGAGCCATGATGGCTTTGGTGGTGGATGTGGTGGTGGTTGAGGCAGAGACAGGCGGAGCTGGTGGCGAGAATGGTTTCTGCAGAGGGAATGGGGGAGGAGATGGGGTGAGCTCGATGGTTTGGCAGAGGAGGCGTGTTTGGTTAGCTGGTATAGGTTCGGTCGCTAGGGTGTGAGGCGGGTACAGCAAATCTTGATGTCTTGCGAAGCTGAGCCGTGGGATACTATCTTCTGGGACGGATCTAACGGCGAGATGGAGACAGAACATGAGCGACCGTTGGATGCCTGATACAATGAAACTGACGGCTCAAGATGGAGTTAGGTGCTGTAGTGTTAGACAAGAGCTTCATACTTTGATGTAATGGCGATGCTGCGACCTTAGGATGCTGAGATGATCCAATCTGACGGCTAGAAAGGGAAACGGGTATGGATATAGGAAATGGACTTGGGTGAGGGTTTTGGGCCTTGGGTATGCCAAGCCCACATCTTTTTTAAGAACAATTCTTACTCTTCAAGCCCATTTCTAGCCTTTTGGTCTTGTGCACAACATTCTTCGCGGCTTCCTTGTGTAATTCCTCCCGGCTTTTCACTACTTTTCTGCTCTTTTCGCTCCGCGACTCATCCGAACTTTATTTATTACCTAAAAATGCAAAATTAATTAATAAAAATATTTATTCTTGAAAACAATGACAATACAGAATATGGGATAAAATGTAGAATTAACGCATAAAAGATGAGTTAAAATGCCAACAAAAAGGGATAAATATATACAATATTTGGCACTCATCAAATACCCCCAAACCTGAATTTTACTTGTCCTCAAGTAAAACAAAACTAAGGAAATCCTAACTATACCACTGTCGCTGGTCTCTCGAATGCATTTAGCGTATGCACTAAGCCTTTTAAACCACTAAGTGTCCCTAGTGGACGAGTTGAAGTCTCGTGAAGGTTTGCTTAGAACGTACCTACAAAGTTCTAGGTCAAAATATAAGCTCATATTCCATCAAACGTGACATGTGCAAAACAGTTAAGCTCACAGCAAAATGGAGATGTCAATCTAGCTATCGAAGGCACAATCCTAGCACTGATAACAAATAAGGACATGTGATAAGAGTGTAAAGTGTATCTACACATGTGTAAAGAAAGATCTGAAGTCATGACTACTAATCACCAAGAGATAGTTTCTCAGGCTAAGAACTGAGGTCGAAATCTAGCTAGCTGTCCGGACTTTACGAAATTGTGATGAGTTGGAGGTATTTCACAATTACTCGCGTTGTACATCAATGGCATACACCCTCCTTGCTTATTACAATGAAACAACAAAATGACTATTTACATGACTCTTATTTACATTGACTCTCTTTTTATTTTTGGAACAAGAGATGATGGAATTGATAAATACTTGATTTTTTGTATTTTTCTGATATTTTTTTTTTGAATATATACATCGTTTTTTTTTTTTTTTTTTTTTTTTTTTTTTTTTTTTTTTTTTAAAAAACTTTTGATACATAAAAAAGAAACAAAAGATTACATGACACTTTGCAAGAGGTAGCCCTTTTTGATGCACCCAGTTAAATTCGATGGTTGTCTTTCTTAATGTAACCTCCACCTTCTATCCCAACCAACCAAAGAACAAGCTAGTCAAGTTTCGTTCAGTATTCTAAAGTGATTGGCAATCGTAACTTCCTATCAAACACCTTGAAGATCGAGGCCATACATGTATTGGTAGATCGTGCGCGTGCAAATTTCTTATCACTATGTGAATTGTGCTAGAATCAGGGTGCCTAAATATCTAGACTAAGACTCCTAATAATAATACATATTTGCACAAGAGTCAACATTTCAAGGTAAATGAGCTCCATTTTTATGATTTTTCATTTTTTTTTTTTAATTTTTTTTGAATTTTTCAATTTTTTCAAAAAGAAGAGAGAGTTGTTTTCAATTATGGCATATTATCATGGTATCTACTCTATACCCCCAAACCTAAACTAAACATTGTCCTCAATGTTTCAAAATATGGAAAGAATTATAAAACAATATATGAAGAGGAACATGCTGAGTGAGTAGAGTAAAAGGAGAGAGAATACCCGATTGTACGGCGAAAGCTCGATTAAAACTCCGTTATTCAAGGCAAAAATCCATCATATTAGGAGTCACAATGGATGAGCACAAAATATATACAAAAGGAAATTTAACTAACACATTATCTACAAGAAAATTTGGTTTTTAATGGGATTGGACTTTTTGGAAAAATTTGGTTTTGTTGGGAAAGAAAAATTTTGGTTTTTAGGGAAAGATTTGGAAAACTTTTTGGTTATTTAGGGAAAGAGTGGACCAGTTTAGTCCACATAGACTGGGTCCTCCAGGTTGGTTGTTTCAATGTCGGGTGGAAATGGCTCAAGGAATGGCTTTAATCTCTGCCCGTTGACTTTGAAAACGTTCTTGTTGGAGACATCCTCCAGCTCTACAGCTCCATGAGGAAAAACTGTGCGTACTAGGTACGGACCCTTCCATCTGGAACGCAGTTTTCCTGGAAAAAGATGTAATCGGGAGTCATACAGCAAGACTTTCTGACCAGGAGTGAAGGATTTGCGCAGAATACGCTTGTCATGAAACATCTTCATCTGCTTGTACAGCTTGGCACTGTCATAAGCCTCATTTCTCAATTCTTCCAACTCGTTGAGTTGAAGTTTCCTTTGAATTCCAGCTTCGTCCAGAGAAAAGTTCAGCTCTTTGATTGCCCAGTAGGCACGATGTTCTAATTCCACAGGTAGATGGCACGGCTTTCCATACACTAGACGATAGGGGGACATGCCAATTGGTGTCTTATAAGCTGTTCTATAGGCCCACAAAGCATCATTCAATCTCAATGACCAATCTTTCCTGGACGGGTTGACCGTCTTCTCCAGAATGTGCTTAATTTCCCTATTAGACACTTCCACTTGTCCACTAGTCTGAGGGTGGTACGGAGTAGCAACCTTGTGAGTTATGCCATACTTGCGTACTAAAGACTCAAAGTACTTGTTACGAAAATGTGAACCGCCGTCACTGATGATAGCTCTAGGGGTACCAAAACGTGTGAAATATGTTTTCCTTTAGAAATGAAAGTACCACCTTGTGGTCATTTGTTCTGGTTGCTATGGCTTCTACCCACTTAGAAACGTAATCAACTGCGACTAGGATGTACAACTTGCTGTCAGACATGGGAAATGGACCCATGAAGTCTATCCCCCAAACATCAAAAATCTCCACAATCAAAATGGGGTTCAATGGCATCATGTTTCTCCTCGAAATGCTTCCTAGCTTTTGACAGCGTTCACAAGCAACACAATAATCATGGCAATCCTTGAACAATGATGGCCAATAGAATCCACACTGCAAGATCTTTGCAGCGGTTTTCTTGGCACTGAAATGGCCTCCACATGCTTGGTCATGACAGAAAGATATCACATCTTTCTGTTCAGTGTTGGGGACACATCTCCTAATGATTTGGTCTGGCAGTACTTAAACAAATATGGGTCATCCCAAAGGAAATGTTTGACTTCAGCCAGGAATTTAGAGCGGTCTTGTCTCGACCAACGTGAGGGCATCCTACCTGTAGCGAGGTAGTTAACAATATCAGCAAACCAAGGAAGGTCTGAGATAGACATCAGCTGTTCATCTGGGAATGATTCTCTAATCAGCTCACAATTCATCAATAGACTCTAAAGTTAATCTAGACAAATGATCAGCAACCACATTCTCACAACCTTTCTTATCACGGATTTCGAGATCGAATTCCTGTAATAAGAGTATCCATCGAATAAGGCGAGCTTTAGCATCCTTCTTGGAAAGAAGATACTTCAAAGCCGCATGGTCTGTGTATATGATGATCTTAGACCCTATCAGATAAGATCTAAACTTGTCTAATGCGAAAACGACGGCAAGCAATTCCTTCTCGGTAGTTGAATAATTGAGTTGGGCATCATTAAGGGTTTTGCTAGCATAGTATATCACATATGGTAGTCTATCAACTCGCTGTCCTAAAACAGCACCAACAGCATAATCAGAGGCATCACACATAAGTTCGAACGGAAGCTTCCAATCGGGTGGTCGGACTATAGGAGCGGTGGTGAGAAGGGTTTTTAATTCCTCCCATGCCTTCACACAAGCAGCATCGAAATTGAAGGCAACATCTTTGGAGAGAAGACTGCACAGAGGTCTGGAGATTTTGCTGAAATCTTTGATGAATCGCCGGTAAAAACCAGCATGACCTAGAAATGATCTGATCTCCTTCACAGAGCAAGGTTGTGGTAGATGTTGAATGAGGTCAACTTTAGCTTTATCCACTTCAATTCCTTTTTCTGAGATGATGTGTCCTAGAACTATTCCTGAATTCACCATAAAATGGCATTTTTCCCAATTTAGAACAAGGTTCTTTTCTTTACATCTGGATATCACGAGGGCAAGATGCTTCAAACATTCGTCAAACGAGGAACCAAAAACAGAGAAATCATCCATAAAGATCTCGAGAAAACTATCTATCATGTCAGAAAAAATGCTCATCATGCAACGCTGAAAAGTAGCAGGTGCATTACACAACCCGAAGGGCATACGTCTATAAGCAAACGTCCCAAATGGACACGTGAATGTAGTTTTTTCCTGATCTTCGGAGCAATGTGAATTTGGTTATAACCGGAAAAGCCATCTAGAAAACAGTAGTGACTGTGTCCAGACACACGTTCTAGCATTTGGTCAATGAAAGGGAGCGGGAAGTGATCCTTCCTTGTTACTGTGTTCAACTTCCTGTAGTCGATGCATACTCGCCATCCTGTGGTTGTACGAGTAGGGACTAATTCATTCTTGTCGTTCTGAACTACAGTAATGCCTGACTTCTTAGGCACAACTTGAATGGGACTAACCCATTTGCTATCGGGAATTGGGTATATGATACCCGCATCAAGTAGTTTCAGGATCTCTCCTTTGACTACATCTCTCATGTTAGGATTAAGTCTCCTTTGCATTTCCCTCGATGGTTTGGCATTCTCTTCAAGGTTAATGTGGTGCATGCAAATGGTGGGACTAATTCCTTTGAGATCTGAGATGGTCCATCCTAAGGCCTCTTTGTGTTCCTTAAGTACTTCTAAAAGCTTACTTTCCTGTTCCGTGTCTAAACATGATGAAATAATGACAGGTAAAGTATCAGAAGAACCTAGGAATGCGTACTTCAACGTACTAGGCAATGTTTTCAATTCAAGCTTGGGTGGCTCAACAATGGATGGAAAGCTTGGAATCAGAGAGTAGGGTGGTTCCACTTCATATTTCCTTTCAGTGACGTCCATTTGAGGTACAGATTCGAGCAGAGATAGGACGTCACTACAGTATGCATCATCATAGGAATCAGGGTTAAAGTTCTCCATACATGCTTGAAAGGGGTCGACGGATAGAATGTTAGTCAACGAATCTTGCATTAATCCTTCAATCATATTAACTTCATGCACATCATCATCATCAAGATTCACAGGTTGTTGACTAATAAACACATTCAATTCTACCGTCATGTTACCAAAAGACAGTTTCAACACTCCATTACGACAATTAATGATCGCGTTGGACGTAGCCAAGAAAGGACGTCCTAAGATGACAGGAATGTGACAGTCTGGGTTTTGTACAGGTTGAGTGTCTAAGACAATGAAGTCTACGGGAAAATAGAATTTGTCAACCTTGATCAAAACGTCTTCGACCACTCCACGAGGAATCTTGACAGATCGGTCTGCCAGTTGTAGAGTGATAGATGTTGGTTTCAACTCCCCAAGACCTAACTGCTCATAAACAGAATATGGCAGTAGGTTAACACTTGCACCTAGGTCTAATAACGCTTTATTGACCGTGTGTTCTCCTATAGTGCAAGAAATTGTTGGACATCCTGGATCCCTAAACTTGGGTGGAGTTTTGTTCAGAATGATGGAACTCACCTGCTCAGCTAAGAAAGCACGTTTTTGCACATTGAGCTTGCGCTTTTGAGTACACAAGTCTTTGAGGAATTTGGCATAAGCAGGGATTTGCTTGATTGCTTCAAGAAAAGGAATGTTGATGTTGACTCTCTTGAACAGATCTAACATCTCATTGTAATGGGTACTTTTCTGTTGATAGATCAATCTTTGAGGAAATGGGGCAACAGGAAGATGAGTTGGCAAAGGGACATTCACAGCAGTAGAATTGTCAGATTTTCCAACTTGCTCAGATTCTTTGGTTTTCTGGGGTTGTGGAGACACGTGGAATTTGTATCAGACTCATTAGGTTCGCCCACGTTGTTCTCGATGACTTTACCACTTCGGAGGGTGGTAATGGCATGGATTTGATCAGGTGAGGTTTCAGTGCAGGATGTTGTGCCTGTTTGAAATATCCTCTTTGGATTTTGTTGGGGTTGGCTCGGAAGTTTACCCTTTTCTCTCTCACATATTTGATCCATCTTTTGATCTAGATTTTTCTGACTTTGCATCAAACTCTGGAAACATTTCCTCTAGGGTGGATAATCTCTTGTCGGTATTGTGTTGAGGATATGATTGTTGTTGAGAGTTTGATTGTTGTTGAGGGTTTCTCGGGTGTTGATAACCTTGATTGTTCTGATATCCTGATTGTTTGATTATTGTTTGATAGCTCTGATTGGGTTGAGATGGTCCTCCTGAGTGGGTCCTTTTGACCATGAAAAGTTAGGGTGGTTTCTCCATCCTGGATTGTAGGTCTGTGAATAAGGGTTATGCTCTGGTTTTTGAAACATGGCATGTGCCTGTTCAAGCCTAGACTCCTGGACTGCAAGCAAATCGGACAATTTTGGAATTGATGGTTGGGGTCGTTACAAGCAGCACAAAAGACGAAGCGACATGTTCTCGGAGAGTAGTGGTGGAAGGTTTTGAATTTTTATGTAGTTCTAACTCTTCTAATCTCCTAACTATTGATGCCATGTTTGCTCTACCCTCAAAATCTGCTTCAATCCTAAAAGCCTTTGCTTCAGATGTAGTCTTTCTGGTTTCACGGATGGATTCCCACTGTTGCGTCTTTTCAGCTACTTCAATCAAGAAGTCCCAAGACGCGTCAGCAGTTTTATCTACGAATAGACCATTACACATCGACTCAACCGTTGTTCGGGTGGACACATCTAGACCTTCATACAAAATTTGCACAAGTCTCCATTTTTCAAAACCATGATGGGGACATTGGAGCAATAATTCATTGAATCTCTCCAGGTATCTAGCTAAGGTCTCACCTTCTAATTGCACAAAGCTATTCAGACTTTGACGAATTGTCGCAGTCTTGTGGTTCGGGAAAAACTTTTTGGAAAACTCCTTTGTGAGGTCATCCCATGTCATGATGGATTGAGGCTGTAAAGCATAGAGCCAGGCCTTTGCCTTATCTTTCAGGGAAAAAGGAAAAAGCCTTAACTTCAGGGTTTCGTCGGTCATTTGAGTGAAACGCAGAGTTCCACAAATTTCCTCGAATTCTCTCACGTGGTGGTAAGGGTTTTCATTCTCAACACCTCTAAAAATAGGAAGCATCTGTATTGTGCTAGATTTCAGCTCATAATGGCCATTAGCCTCGGGCAGCAAAATACAAGACGGTTGACTGGCTCTAGTTGGGTACATGTAATCCTTGAGGGTACGTGGTTCTCCCATTGTTTCTGGTTGATCTGGACTGTCTCCCTCAGAACTTAGAATTTCGATAGGTTCGTCTGGGTTAATTCTAACAAGTCTGTTTGTCTGGTCTCTGTAGGTCACAATCATGTCCTAGTAGGTACCTTAACTAACATGTTGGTCAGACAGAGCAATCGGAAACAATTTGGCCCAAGGGTTATGAAGATTTGGTTTTGTATGGGTTTTGGTTTAAAGAAGGGGTTTTGAATTTTTGATTTTAGAATTTTGGGTTTTTGAAAATTTTTGAACTAAACCTATCATAAATTATCACAACTCATAAAAGAAAATAAAACAATAATAATAATTTAAACAAACCCATAAAAGAAAAAAGAAAAATAAAAGAAAAATAAAAAAAACAAAAAAAATTATTACAATCCCAAATAAATAAAAAAATAAAAAGAAAAATAAAAATAAAAATTATTACAATCCCAAAATAAATTATTAAATAAATTATTACAAGCCCAAATTTGAATTTAAATGAGGCCCAAGTGGGTTAACTCATGGGTTAGGCTTACTTGTTTTGGAGGGAAACCCAAAAAGATAGGCTTTTAATCCCCTTTTAGTTGCAAGGCCCAGTTGGGCTTTAGGATCGTCCTAGCAGCTCAGTTCAAGCCCAGCAGCAGCAAGTGTAGCAGAGCCCAGCAGAAGTTGCAAAGGAGCCCAGCTGAAGTTGCAAGCCCAGCTCAGAGATTGTTGCACAAGCCCAGTTCAGAAGAAGTTGCACAAGCCCAGCAGCAGAGGTTGGCAGCAGGCCTGGCAGCAGTTGGCAGCAAGCTTGGCAAGTGCAACAGCTTGGCAGCAACAACACCAGCAAGTTGGCAGCACCAGCAGCAGCAGCAAGTTGGCAGCACCAGCAGCAAGTTGGCAACAGCAGACTTGGCAGCAACAGCTCTACACCACCAGCAGCAGCAGTTAGCAGCTGCAAGTTGGCAGCACCAGCAGAGTCACCAACACTTGCACACCAACAGTAGCAGCACTGCAGCAGTGCAAGGTAGTGAAGCAAAAGTAAGACAGGAATCAGGAAAAAAAAAAAAATCAGAGAACAAGCAAACCGCTACCGAGTCCCCGGCAGCGGCGCCAAAAACTTGGTGTGCAGGTAAAAGTAACCTACAAACTAACCTGCAAGTATACAGGGAAGTTGAAGCAAGAAATAGTAAATAGGGGTTTGTCCACAGGGACTCTATGGGCTTAGTTGCTTCTAATTTGTTCCTCACTGATTTTAAGTGCCAGGACAGTAACAAGAGACTTAGAAATGGTTTGTTGTTGTTTTTAGACAACTAGAGAAATTGGCAGCAAATAGCTGCAGTGTAACTTGAGCACTAAACTCACAGCAAACGGTGGAGAAAATATCTAAGGGTATGAATAGTGAGAAAGTGAAACTAAGGTCATCAAATCCACCTATTGGCTTGAGCTAACCAGTTTTAGTTATTCTTTAGAATTCTTGTTCTTAAGGAACAAAAGGTTGGGGTTCTAGTCCTCCTAGTGTTCCAAGATTCCTTATACTAGTTTGCTAATCTTCTAAATTCACTCATACACCCCTAGCATTGGTTGTCTGTTTAAAGCACAACCAATCACAAGTGTAGTTGTTCACTTAGCACAACTAGCTAACCTATTGCACTCAAGCACACAAGCATTCCAATTCACAACTGAGCTGACTAGCATTTGCCTAAAGGTTTCATTGAACCTTAGCTATGAGGTTTAGCTCATAACTAACATGTTACTAACAGCATACATCATACAAGATACTTGAATAATGACTTCAAATTTTAACTGAACTTAAATGACTGAATTTGAAATTGAAAGCAATTAAGTAATGCTATTTAAACTACACTAACATGAAGTTATAAACTGAACTACAAAACTAACAGAGAAACAAACAACAAAGGAAAATGCACTGAATTTAACTTAAATTGTAACTACAACAGGAACTAAAATCAACTGAACTTGGAAATCAATAAAACTCAAAACTACTACAGTGTTCACTGGCTAGTCCAGAGATGTCCTAATAACAACACCCAAAGCTTCAATTTATACATGCCAGCTAAAAAAAATCAAAATCCCCAAAAATTAGGGTTTCACCAAAATGAAATTCACTCACCTAACTCTCTGATTTCATCTCAATAGTCTCGACCCATGCTTCCTTCTCTCCTTCTCCTGCTTTTCCCATGCTCTAATTGCAACTTTATTCCAATCTAATCTACCAATTTCACCTCTAGGGTTTCTGATATCGGTGAGGCGTGAAATTGATAGATTAGAAGGCTATAAAGTAGGTGAAAGTGGTAGTAACGATGGGGTTTAGGGTTGGTAGGAGCCATGATGGCTTTGGTGGTGGATGTGGTGGTGGTTGAGGCAGAGGCAGGCGGAGCTGGTGGCGAGAATGGTTTCTGCAGAGGGAATGGGGGAGGAGATGGGGTGAGCTCGATGGTTTGGCAGAGGAGGCGTGTTTGGTTAGCTGGTATAGGTTCGGTCGCTAGGGTGTGAGGCGGGTACAGCAAATCTTGATGTCTTGCGAAGCTGAGCCGTGGGATACTATCTTCTGGGACGGATCTAACGGCGAGATGGAGACAGAACATGAGCGACCGTTGGATGCCTGATACAATGAAACTGACGGCTCAAGATGGAGTTAGGTGCTGTAGTGTTAGACAGGAGCTTCATACTTTGATGTAATGGCGATGTTGCGACCTTAGGATGCTGAGATGATCCAATCTGACGGCTAGAAAGGGAAACGGGTATGGATATAGGAAATGGACTTGGGTGAGGGTTTTGGGCCTTGGGTATGCCAAGCCCACATCTTTTTTAAGAACAATTCTTCCTCTTCAAGCCCATTTCTAGCCTTTTGGTCTTGTGCACAACATTCTTCGCGGCTTCCTTGTGTAATTCCTCCCGGCTTTTCACTACTTTTCTGCTCTTTTCGCTCCGCGACTCATCCGAACTTTATTTATTACCTAAAAATGCAAAATTAATTAATAAAAATATTTATTCTTGAAAACAATGACAATACAGAATATGGGATAAAATGTAGAATTAACGCATAAAAGATGAGTTAAAATGCCAACAAAAAGGGATAAATATATACAATATTTGGCACTCATCAGTTTCATCATTTTTTTTCTTATTTTCTTGAATATTGATCAATGAAATTCATTTTTTGTTGCGGCGGCTGGTTGGTGGTGGTGGTCGGCGATAATGGTGGTGTTGCTCGGCGACGATGGTGGTCGGCGGTGGTGGGCGGCGGCGGTGGTGGTGGTGGGGCGGCGACGGTGGTGGTGCGGCGATGGTGTGGTTGTGGTGGTTGGTGACGGTGGCGGTAGTGGTGTGGTTATGGTAATTGGTGACGGTGGCAGCGGTGGTGGTCGGTAATGGTGGTGGTGGTTGGCGGCGATGGTGGTCGATAACGGTGGTGGTCGTCGGCGACGGTGGTAGTGATGGCGCGGTGGTGCTGCTGATGGTCGTGGTCGACGGCGACCAGTGGTGGTGGTCGGCGGCAAGTGGTGGTCGGTGGTTTGCTATTTGTTGGTGATACGTTGTTGGTGGTGATAATATAATAAAATATAAAAGGTGGAGTTGATTTGCTATTTGTGGAGCGGTGGTGGTCGGTGGCGGCGGTGGTGGTCGGTGTGGTGGGCGGCGGCGGAGCGGTGGTGGTCGGGTGGCGGTGGCGACGGTGGTGGTCAGTGGCGGCGATGGAGGTGGTGGTCGGAGGTGGCGGCGGTGGCGGAAGGTGGCGTTGGCGGTGGTGGCGGTGGCTGTGGTGGTCGGAAGTGGTGGCGGTGGTTATCGGTGGCGGCGGTGCTTATTGGTGGTTGTTTATTTCTTGTTGGAGGTGACAATATAATAAGAATTAAAGTGTGGTTGATTTTTGTTTTTGTTGTGGTGATTTAAACTAGAAGGGGAATATATACGGTTTATATTAAATGGAGTTTTTGTGAACAATTTGTTTTGTTGGAGTTTTTATATATGGATAGTGACACCTTTGGGGTTATAACTCGCGGACCGGTCAAATAAGGCCTAGTTTTGTCAGAAATAAAAAAACAGGCTTAAATTTGTAAACCATAAAAAAAACAGGCCTAGATTTGTAAAAAGCCCAAAAAATAAAGATCTTTTGTTAGGAATTTGCAAATATTAACATGATAAATTTTTATAGCATTGCATGGGTAGACGGATTTAACTTTGAAACAATGCACTCTAGTATTAAGATGATAAATGTCCTTGTTAAAACAAACTTTTCGGAAAAAGAATAGTTATTGACAGGCTTTTATTGCTCTCCTTATCAACCACCCAAGCTCGAAACTTGGATATTTTTGGAAGATATCTCGGTTAGGGTTAACTATAACAATATAGGTTGGATGGTGATAGGCGATTGTAATCAAGTCTTATGTAAGGAAGATAAACAAGGAGGCGGTCTTTTTGTTGAAAATGAACCCGAACCTTCCAAAAAACTCCTTGCGAGATCAGCCTTAGAGGAATTTGGTTATGAAGGTGCAGCCTTTACTTGGAATAACCATAGGGAGGAGGATGAAACCCAAGAAAAAATGGATAAAGCCTTTTGTAAATCCTACATGGTGAGACCAGTTCAGCCAAGCCTCTTTAAGGATTCTAGTTCCAGTGGGATCTGATCGTAGTCCCTTATTGATGAATATAAAAGGGCAGTGTTGTTGCAGGAAATCCCACAACTAACACCCCTTAAGAATTATCACAATTAACTATAAAACATGATGAAGAATACTTATAAGAATTTTTAATTAACTTTAGAAATCCATTAAAGGAGGAAGATAAAACTCTAACTTGGAGAACAAACAACGTTATATCTCTCCTAAAGTTCTACCTTAACACTAATTCTAATCATCCCCTTTTTACAATGGTTGTTGGTTCTATATATAAGAATTTTACATAATGGAGGACAGCTAATCAACCCCATATTTTCGGATCTGACGTGCGATGTTGCACTCTTGTATTAAGTCTTCTCGCATGTGCTCGTTAACTTCGCACAACTTTCACACTTTACTCGCGATTCTCTGACGTCATTGGTTTCGTCATCCTGAATGTGTTATGAGCAAATAGTTCGCTCCCTTATATCTTTACCACTTCGCATGATAACTACGTGTGCGATATTTTACTCGTACATGCAAAATTAATGTAACACAACTTTTTCTTTCAATTTTTGATACTTGGTTAAAAGAATAATCTTGTATTGATCTTATTAACTCTTGCTGGAATTCTGATAAGGAGGAACCAACAAATTCGATGATTAATAACCTACACAACATAGGTAACCAACTAACCTTCTGGGGAAGAAATGTTTTTGGGTTACCAAAAAAGAAAATTAAGAAATTGCTTGCTAAGTATGAAAAAAGCTAATAAACAAATGAACTCTAAATTGCTAAGTCTGGAAAAACTATATGATACTAAAGAAATAATAGATAGACTACTTTCTAGATATAACATTGTAAATTTGGGTGAAAGGAACACCAGATATTTTCACCTAAAAACGGTTATACGAAGGAAAAGAAACCGAATTGACTATTTACTAACATATGATCACAAAGAAGCGAATGATAAAAATCTTATTGCAGAAGAGCTAAAAACTATTTTGGGGAACTCTTTACAACCTTGCCTACTGAGGAGAATAAGAAATTATTTTCTAGTATATCAATGGGAGTAACTGAAGCCGATAATGAGTTCTTAATGAAAATGCCTTCTTCTGAAGAGATTTGGGGTGTAGTTAAAAACATGAAGCCAGACAAATACCCTGGACTAGATGGGTTTCCAGTCTGTTTCTTTAAACACAACTGGCCTCTTATAGGAGAACAACTGATAGGTCGTATTCAAGATTTTTGGTTAACCAATTTTTTTTATATAATTCCTAAAACAAAAGAACCAAAAGTTCATCTGACTTTAGACCAATTGGTCTATGCAATACCCCTTATAAAGTTATATCTAAAATTTTAGCTAATAGAATGAAAAGTCTACTTGATAAGTTAATTTCTCTTTTCCAGTCAGCTTTCTTGTCTGAAAAGAAAGTTACTTACAACATCATATTATCCCATGAGCTGATATACGCAATTAACCATAAAAAAATCAAGAATAGGGGGTTGAGTTTTAAGATTGGCATGTCGAAAGCTTTCGCCAGGGTTAATTGGGAGTTATTGTTAAAACCTACTGGATAATCTGGGATTTTGTAAAGATTGGTGCATGCTGATTCAACAATGTATTTCAATTTCCTATATTGCACTTTTGTTTAATGCGAATGCAGGTGAATTTTTTAAACCTTAAAAGGGGTTAAGACAGGGGGATCCACTGTCCCGCTACTTATTCCTGATTTTCATGGAAGCATTTTCAAGATTACTAACAACAAAACAAATTTCGAAAGAAATACAGGGCATAAAAATCAGTAGAAATAACTCTCATGTCAATCATCTATTCTTTACAGATGATTGTGTTATTTCTACAAAAGCAAACCTGCAAAGTTGTAAACATTTGTTAAATATTTTGCACGAATTTAGCTTAGCTTCAAGGAAAATGGTGAATTTTGAAAAATCAGGTATTTTTTTTGGAAAAAAAACTCATCCTAAACTCAAAAGAATGATGCCCAAATTGTTGAAAATAAAGAAAATTGATATGAAATATTCGTATCTGGGAGCACTACTCTTTATTGACAAATCAAAACTGAAAACTTTTGATTTCATTTTCAATAAGATGTAGGGGAGAATAAAAGGCTGGAAGAGTAAAATTCTAAGCCAACAAAGTAAACTGATTCTCAACAAATCAGTTCTTTATAGCTTATCAATTTACCATATGGGATGATGTAAACTTCCAAGAAAACTACATCTAAAATTAACTCCATCCAGAGAGATTTCTGGTGGGGAAAAACAGTTAATTCAAAAGGCCATTATATAAAGTCTTGTAAATTCATGTGTAAATCCATAACCATCGGAGGGTTATGTCTTAAAGATGCGGAAAAAATAAATTAGGAAATGATGGATAGATTGGCCTGGAATTTGGTCACCCAACCAGATTCTTGGCGGGTTAAGCAGCTTAAAAACAAATATTTCAAGATAAGTCAATATTTTCTATAAAAGATCTTATAGGTCTTCTTGGATATGGAAATGTATGTTGCAGGGTATCAATCTGATTCACAAATATATATGCTGGGATATGGGATATGGTCAGTAAATTAATATATGAACTGATCAATGGATCCCTGATCTTGAAATCACTCTTTCAGAACAAATCGTTAACACTTGTATCATATCTGATTAATCTTGATACTAATAAGTGGAACCAACATATAATCAAAGAATCTTTCCCTCATGTAATTGCACAATCTATTTTAAATATTAACATGTTCTTAGATAGTGATGGAAACTTAGAACAGGATGAACCTAGATGAAAATTAACTAGGAATGGTGTAACACCCCTTGTTTTTAGTATGGCGCATGTTGAAAGATGCATCATGGCCTGATATGAAGATTCATTCAAAGCTTTCGTTGCGTAGGAAAAGGAACATTGGCTCTTGGTTAATGCGTTGACAATTTTCAGCATACATGGTTGGGCATCGAGTTGGCAGCGTACAACCAACATGGATGGACATCGGACATGCGGCAGACAACCAATATTGATGAACATTGGGCATGGAAGGACATCGGGTTGGAAGCATACAGCTAACATGAATGCACATCGGGTTGGCAGCGGAAAGCCAACATGGCTGGATATCGAGTTGACAGCGGACAACCAACATGGCTGGATAATGCACAGGGAACAACCATTTTGGTCGGAAATTCAGGGGAACATGGCAATGGCCATGAATAGTGAAGCAAACACCTCAAAAGTGGGACTTGGTGAATGATTTTTCCTCCCCTAATTTAAGTTCTAAAAATGTGTTTTAACATATATAGGGAGGGTAGTTGGTTGAAGGTGCACTTAAGGACCATGCACCATGTAACATCATAGCTTAGCCAGAATAGTGTAAATGATGCTTGGGCCTCATTTATAGTTGCGTAGACTTTCCAATGAAGCATGTTAAATATGGGCATGACCATGCCATGTTGCAGACTCGATAATGCATTCTTCGGATGCATTTTGACGAAACGGTCTACACGGACTAGGCCATAGTCACTATTGCTCGGCCACGACCTAGCAATATACGCTATCTTGTATTGAGGTCCCTTCGTGGATGAACTACGGTATGTGCTTGTTCCCTTTTAGATTAGAGAAGGGTACGTAGGCAGCCACAATGAGTTGCAGCATTGCCGGTCCAGCACTTTGGTCCCTTATATCAACTAAGTTCGGTAGCTCGATGCAAGAGATGATTGTGGCCAAGATTGTTGAGGTAGTTGCATGCCACAAGCGGATGCTCAGACTTCCTATCAAGTTACGTAGAGTTGGTAAGCGAGGTAAGAAAAGGAACGACAATAGGTTTGGAGCGGCCTATTGATAAACGCATTTATGTGTCTAATATATCTCATCTGTATATATTGTTAGTGCTCGATTTTATACTTATTTGACTATTTTATGTATTTGTAGGTGTTTTTGGAAAAATAAGGTTTTGCGGCGAAATCGGCTAAAAATATGGCATTTGGGCTTCCGTAGACAGTGTACCGAAAGTACCCCAGAAATACCCCGGAGGAACCCCGAAAAAGTGCGGAAAACATCCCATAAAAATTACTAAAAGCACCCCTCATTTGGATAAGGGGAACCCCATGACTATTTGCACTCTAAAAATACTATTTCCGCCCCAGTTACTAAAGGGACACTAGAACAGGATAGGGGGACACCCTTCTTCTTCTCGTTTAAACATATTTTGGCGGGAAAAATGAGTTCTCTTCTATGGAAATTGCAGGATCATAATTGGACGAGTTTTATGGAGATTTAATTACAAAACTCGATTGGGCTGAACTTGAATGGACCAGACAGGGGATATATATGCAGCAGATCCGAATAACATTGACTGGATCAACATGTTTCGAGAGAACATGGGAGATTTCTTTTCTACCTTCGTTAAACTTCTAGAGATAATTTGGGAGAGTTTTCCATGGAAATTCTCATGGAATTGGATTTTTTTGGGTCTGTTAGGTGTTTTGGTAGTTGGCCTGAGATTCGAAGAAATAGGGAATTTTATCGAGTTTGGATAGAACAGGGAGATCCGTGTATTTTTGGATATTTTGGTTCATGAATGGAAATACCGGAGGCTTTTACGGGATGTATTGAGTCCTTATTCAGTATACAGGGAGTATTTGAGAGTTTGGAGAGCCAGAGAGCCAAGTTAACGCGTAGGAAGATTGGCTGGCTTGGCAGTAAAAAAAAAAAAAAAAAAAATATATGGGAAGATACATGACTTGTAACAGAGGAAAAAGGAATTATTTTAGAGATTTTCCCGAGATTTATGGAAACTGGGGAGTATATTTATTGCTTCGAGTCCAAGAGAGGGTTATCAAGAGGTTTGGGGGTGATTGTTACGCTGCAGAGAAGAGAAGAAGAAATCGCAGGAAGCTTGCTGCTGCTGCTTGAGGAGGAAGACGAAGAAGGAAGAACGAACTCGCAGAGTCCGTCGTTCTTCCACAGTGTTTACAGCAGAGCGATAGTGTCGTTGTTCTACAACGTCAAGGTTGTATCGTTTATTTACAGCACTTTACTTTCATATTTTATACAGCGCAACTGTAACGCTTATAACTGTTGTGAATTTCTGTTTTAGCACTTTCTCATCCTTTTAAGCATATTTTAAGCATCAATTATGTATTTTGAGAACATGATTAATATGAGTAGCTAAACCCCAACTCTGGGATGATGGAGGAAGCCGTTCTTTACGCATATGATAATT
Organism: Papaver somniferum; assembly: GCF_003573695.1. Classification (NCBI taxonomy): domain Eukaryota; kingdom Viridiplantae; phylum Streptophyta; class Magnoliopsida; order Ranunculales; family Papaveraceae; genus Papaver; species Papaver somniferum. Next base: position 220,002 of record NW_020648193.1, read on the forward strand.
ATATTTAATTCTTTTATGACTACTTGCATTTTTATTAATTGTTTTATGATTTTTCTTAATTGGTTGTTATATCTTATGATGATGTATGCTTGGTCTAAGTGCTTTTGATGCAACATGCTAGTGATTTACAATCAATCTTCTAAAAATCTACCTTGGCAAGAATAAGAGTCAATATTATTTAAGCTATAATTGTTTGGAATAAATATATGAATCGTGTGAATGATAAATGGTGGAATCCTGAGTCCTAGTATCTCTTGATCTTGTGACATATTTTGTGTATATATCTTTACTTTTAAATCTTTACAATTCAGTGATATATATCTATATATCACTGAATTTAGTTGAGTTTAGCACACGAGATACTAGGACTCGGGATTCCACCATTAATCTGAGTTGCTCGGACTTGTAAAGATTTAAAAGTAAAGATATATACACAAAATATGTCACAAGATCAAGAGATACTAGGACTCAGGATTCCACCATTAGTCATTCACACGATTCATATATTTATTCCAAACAATTATAGCTTAAATAATATTGACTCTTATTCTTGCCAAGGTAGATTTTTAGAAGATTGATTGTAAATCACTAGCATGATACATCAAAAGCACTTAGACCAAGCATACATCATCATACGATATAACAACCAATTAAGAAAAATCATAAAACAATTAATAAAAGTGCAAGTAGTCATAAAAGAATTAAATATAATTATCATATGCGTAAAGAATGGCTTCCTCCATCATCCCAGTGTTGGGGTTTAGCTACTCACATTAATCATGTTCTCAAAATACATAATTGATGCTTAAAATATGATTAAAAGGATGAGAAAGTGCTAAAACAGAAATTCGCAACAGTTATAAGCGTTACAATTGCGCTGTATAAAATATGAAAGTGAAGTGCTGTAAATAAACGATACAACCTTGACGCTGTAGAACAACGACGCTATGGCTCTGCTGTAAACACTATGGAAGAACGACGGAGCGAGTCCGTTCTTCCTTCTTCGTCATCCTCCTCGAGAAGCAGCAGCAAGCTTCCTGCGATTTCTTCTTCTCTTCTCTGCAGCGTAACAATCACCCCCAAACCTCCTGATAACCCTCTCTTGGACTCGAAGCAACATATATATACTCCTCAGTTTCCATAAATCTCGAGAAAATCTCTAAAATAATTCCTTTTTCCTCTGTTACAAGTCACGTATCTTCCCATATATATTTTTTTCTTTTTTTTACTGCCAAGCCAGCCAGTCTTCCTACGCGTCAACCTGGCTCTCCAAACTCTCAAATACTCCCTGTATACTGAATAAGAACTCAATACATCCCGTAAAAGCCTCCGGTATTTCCATTCATGAACTAAAATATCCAAAAATACACGGATCTCCCTGTTCTATCCAAACTCGATAAAATTCCCTATTTCTTCGAATATCAGGCCAACTACCAAAACTGACTCGACCTAACAGACCCAAATAAATCCAATTCCATGAGAATTTCCACGGAAAACTCTCCCAAATTATCTCTAGAAGTTTAACGCAGGTAGAAAAGAAATCCCCCCTGTTCTCTCGAAACATGTTGATCCAGTCAATGTTATTCGGATCCGATGCATATATATCCCCTGTCTGGTCCATTCAAGTTCAGCCCAATCGAGTTTTGTAATTAAATCTCCATAAAAATTGTCCAATTCTGATCCAGCAATTTTCATAGAAGAGAACTCATTTTTCCCGCCAAAATATGTTTAAACGAGAAGAAGAAGGGTGTCCCCCTATCCTTTTCTGGTGTCCCTTTAGTAACTGGGGCGGAAATAGTATTTTTAGGGTGCAAATAGCCATGGGGTGCCCTTATCCAAATGAGGGGTGCCTTTAGTAATTTTCCTGGGATGTTTTCCACACATTTTCGAGGTTCCTCCGGGGTATTTCTGGGGTACTTCCGGTACACTGTCTATGGAGGTCCAAATGCCATATTTTTAGTCGATTTCGCCGCAAAACCTTATTTTTCCAAAAACACCTACAAATACATAAAATGGCCAAATAAGTATAAAATCGAGCACTAATAATATATACAAATGAGATATGTTAGACACATAAATGCGTCTATCACCTATGCCAAAGTCCAAGGCTCATGCCTGGGAAAAACTCTGCGGTATGACGGTTGCACATATAAATAGGAAATTCAGCAATGAATTCCATACGTTGAGGCAGATCCAGAGATGCACGCAAGAATGCATTGGTCATGGCCTTATGGATTTACACCCTTTAGAGGACAAAGGTAAGTTTGGAAAGATGTGGAAGCTAAGTTAGTCGAATCATGATCCATGAGCATGCTTGCAAGGGAAAATGGACGTGAATTCGCCTAAATTTAAGTCCCGGATCGTAGCATCATCATGGCGCATCAGTATATTACGCCCCACGGAGAAACGCACCAAAGTCGTAATTTTCCGGTCCGTCACAGTTGGTATTAGAGAATGTTCCAAGATAACTCTAGGGACTATGCGGAATGGACTTGTCAGCGAGCATTTTCCTACAAAGGAAAATATAAAGTTGGAGAGTATGCCAACTTTTCCGTTGAAAGAGTATGCGACTGGAACATCCAGTTACTTTGCAATTCGAGTTGAGATTGGCTGAGTACTGTGAATTTTCCTAGACTAAGTGGCACCCCACTTACGAGTGGATATCTGGAAGACCGTCAGGGACGATGGGTAGACAATAGTACTGATCATCCTCACATATTGGAAATTGGCCAAGGGTGTGCGTTGTCAGGCCCGGTTAGTAACCCACTTACGAGTGGAAACCTGGATGACCATCAGGGACGATGGGAAACTAGAAGTTGTTCCACGCATTACTACATGTTGTTGGAATCAACCTTGTCAAGTTTAGGGACTCTTGAGTGGTGGTATGGGACGCCCCTCAAGACCTTGTCGAGATATCATTTTGGCACTGACCAATTGAGATTCTTGGTAAAGTTATGGGGTCTTTTTTGATTCCTGAGTATGCGGTATGGGACGTTTACTCAGAAGGTCCTAATTGATATTCCATGACAAACTGAAGAAACCTGTGATTTTTGCGCATCTGGTATGGAACTTTTGCTCAGGAATCCAAACCGAAGAGTTTGTCCACAATAGCTTTGTTTTGAAGTTCGGGGACGAAATTCTTTTAAAGGGGCGAATAATGTAACACCCCGTGTTTTTAACATGGCGCATATTTCAAGCTTCATCCAAAGCTTCCATTACGTATGAAAAGGAACATTGGCTCTTGGCCAATGTGTTGACAGTATTCAACCAACATGGCCGAGCATCGGGTTGGAAGCGGACACCCAACATGGCTGGATATCGAGTTGGTAGTGGACAACCAACATGACTGGACAATGCACATGGCACATCTATCTTCGCCGGACATTCAGGGGAACATGGCGACGACCATGAATATTGAAGCAAACAACTCAAAAGTGGGACTTGGTGAATGATTTTTCTTCCCCGAATTTAAGTTTTAAAAATGTCAGTTTAACATATATAAGGAGGGGTAGCTGGTTGAAGGTGCACTTGCGTACCATGCACCAAGTAAGCTTCATAGCTTAGCCGGAATAGTGTAGCTGATGTTTAGGCCTTATTTAAGCTGCGTAGACTTTCCAATGAAGCATGTTAATCATAGGAATGACCATGCCATGTTGCAGACTCGATAATGCATTCTTTATATGCATTTTGACGGAAGGGTCTACACGGACTAGGCCATAGTCAATATTGCTTAGCCACGGCCTAGCAATATGTGTTAGCTTATGTTGCAGTCCCTTCATGGATGAACTAAGGACTGTGCTTGATCCCTTTTAGAGTAGGGAAGGGTACATAGGCAGACGCAATGAGTTGCAGCATTGCCGGTCCAGCACTTTGGCCCTTCATATCATCTAATCTCGGTAGTTCGATGCAAGAGATAATTGTGCCCAAGATTTTTGAGGTAGAATGCCACAAGTGGATGCTCAGACTTCCTATTAAGCTACATAGAGTTGGTAAGCGAGATAAGGTAAGGAACGAAAATATGCTTGGAACGACCTATGTCAAAGTCCAAGGCTCATGCCTGGAAAAGAATCTGCGGTATGACGGTTGCTCAGATAGATAGGAAAATTCGGCGATGAATTCCCTATGTTGGGCAGAGCCAGAGATGCATACAAGAATGCATTGGTGGCCTTATTGCCTTACACTCTTTAGCGGACAAGGGTAAGTTTGAAACGGTGTGGAAGCTAAGTTAGCCGCATCATGATCCACGAGCATGCTTGCAACAGAAAATGGACGTGTATTCGCCTAAATTTAAGTCCCGGACCGTAGCATCATCATGGCGCATCAGGGAGATTACGTCATGCGGAGCAACGCGCCAAAGGCGTAATTTTCTGGTCCGTCACAAATGGTATCTTCACAGTAAAATCACTTTATGATAGAATATGTGGAATGCATGTTATAGATAGAACTAAGTAGTTATTTTGGAAAACTGAACTTCCACAAAGAATAAAATTATTTCTTTAGAAATGTATGAATGACGCTCTACCAGTTAATCAAATTCTCTATTGTTATATGTCTGATATAGATGAAAATTGCATATCCTGTCATGATAATATCGAAACTTTAGAACACATTTTATTTGAATGTGCTTATTCCAAACCTGTATGGAACCTCCCACCTTTCTCTGCCGGAGTTAATAATATCTTAGAAAATTTTTCTTTCAAGGAACAATATGATTAATGGCAGGTAAGAGAGGACAATTTGACTAAGATATGTAAAATTAAACTCTGGTTCATATGGGAGGAACGATGCAACACAATCTTTGAAAAAAAAAGATGCTTGTTCTCTACACTTCTCAATCACGGTTCAAAGACATTTGGACTATTGGAATGTCTTTAAAAGGCATATGAACCAGCAAGCCAGTTGTCCTAACTCAGTGACAAAATAAAATGTTCCCTGGAAAACACCTGAATCTTTTTGCAACAAGATCAACTATGATGCATCTTGGGTATCTCCTTTTGATAATTATGGTTATGGACTAATTTTGAGGAATAATGCAGGATATGAAAGAGCATCTAAATATGGAATTTTCAAAGCTTCATGCCATGAAAAAGTATAATCTTTATCTCTTATATAAGGATCTAAATAGGCCAAAAATGAAGGTATATCAAGTTTATGGCTAGAAGGGGACTGGTGAAGTTTATTCAAGGAAGAGATTCTATGATAGATTAGAGGAATCAAAGGATTGTGAAAGAAGAGACAAATATTTTAGAGGACTTCAATAACTTTTTGGGTTCTAAATTCATCCATAGGACTGGAAATTCGGTGGATGATAAGTTGGTGGTGGAGGTTAGGAAATCTGATCAATTTTTAGTGTCTGAAAAGAAGATATGTCAGCCTTCTTAGATAAATTTAATTTTCTAGTTAAATGAAGAAATCTTAAGGGAGGTAGTAGAAGTGTAGGTAATAGTAGTTTGACTGATGTAATATGAGAAAATGCATGTTTGTTGTATAATGATCACAAAAGGGCATATCCTTGAGTGATAACTTGACAACATCTTAACTTTTTGCTTCTTCTCTGTTTTTTTTTCTGGGCAATATATTTCATCTTTACTATAAAAAAAAAGTTTCTAGGAGGAGATAGAGAAAATACGAGAGAAAGCGAAAGTAAAATCTCGGAATAGTGCCAACAAGTGAGAAGATTTGCCTAAAATATCTCTAACCTAGAGTTTCTAGGAGGAAATAACGAGGAGATACGAGAGAAAAGGAAAGTAAATTAGGGACTCAAAAGCATATAAATTAGGTATTATCTACTATTTTTAGGCATATAAATTAGGCATTATCTAGATGGATTATTAGGCAGGCTGGGGAATCAAACAGTCTATTGGGAAGTAAGTCAAGACGGGAAACCAAATCGGCTATCAGGAAGGAAAACTGTTCGGACTCTAATTTTTTTTAAAAAAAATCGGGTCCGCCCACTTATAATTGTCTTCCAGGCCAGGAAAACCCATGAAAGGTTGTCGGGCGTCCATGGGCTCCTTTGGAACCAAACGGTACATGGTAGGCCACAAGTTTTCAGGCATTTTGTACACCCCTTAAGTGATCATTAACTTGTTTAAGAATTAAGATGGTAGGATTATCAAGAAGTATTATGGAATCATTGTTTTCATATCTCATTCTAAAATAATTTTCATTTAGAAGCGTCTGAAATTGATTTATATAATACATATAAACTAACTAATGATAATGTATCTTAGGATGTGGTGTCCCATTTTGAATCTCTGAAACATAGCTTTATTGACACTCTCTCTATCAACGATGTACTAGATAAAAGTTGGTTTTAGTGTACAAGTTGAAAGCATGAAACCATACACTTATCAACAACACTAGAAATGAAGTTGGTGCTTTGTTGAAAGCATAAGCTCCAAAAGAGATTAGTTATTTGTCATTCCTTCGTAAGAGTAAAGCCTCTCAAAATAAGCTGCTCTTTGCACCATAACCTCAAACATTCAAAGATATGATTATAAGTTGTAACTTTGGTCGAGGACTGCAGAGAGTTTTCTTAGCTTAGAGATAAACAAGATATAAAAGTAATAACAACTATAGTAAGCTCTAAATCACTTTAAAAACGATATACACTTAAATGTATCTTGAATTCAAGCTCAGGTTACTATTATGTACTCCCTCCGTCCAATACGCGGAGAATTAGTTTTTTATTATACATCCGTATAGGCATACTGCAATTTCCTAAATAACTCTTTACAAATATGCCCCTAATAATGATAGCGATGTTATACTAAAACTATTTTAATATTTCTAGTATTCATAAAAAGTAAAGGTTAAAACAAGAAAGAGGGTTTACATTTATAAAATTCATAAATCTTTCTTAATCCGAGAGATTTGATTTCTATGCCTATATAACTTGGAAGAAGGGAGTATTATTTAGCACAATCCTTCTTTGAGCATCTTTTAGTTTGATGGAAAACTCAGTAGCATTATCTTTGTCAGAGTATCCTCTCATCTTAGTTTTTTTCATGACGGTCATGTTTGGAGTAAAGGTATTTGTTGTCCAGGAATTGGGTGGTGTTGGATGGGATGGGATTTTTGTTACTAGGCTCAGCTTTTTCTTCACAAGGGGTACCGGGACGATCAAGGATTTTGTATAGACCTTACAAAATTGGAAGCCATTAAGAGCATAATAAAACTTCAGCCAGTGAGATGTGGTTGGACTCGCATAATCATCAATACATATTTCAAAGATCTGGTGACACCAATATCCAACAAAACTTCCACGTTTTTCTGATCATTGTCTTTACCACAAGGTTTCTTGGTATCTTGTAAACCTTCAGGCCTCATATGTTTCTCAAGTCAGGGATTGTATGCATCGGGATTCTTTTGATTAACACCAAAATGTTGACATAACACATGTTGGATTCATAAATGAAGTCAGGACTAGATGGTTAGACCTCTTTGTGAATAATAAATTTCCTTGAAATTCCTCCAGTTCATCCATGTCTAAATATTTTTTTAGTTATCCTTACTTCCTAATCTGGATGCATAATATTTCTTCTTTTTTCCCAAAGAACAACCTCGGCATCTCTTTTTAGATCCCAGTTGTTTTTTTATTAACGTAGAGATATTTCTTGTGTCATGAGAAACCTTACTGCACAACCTTCCAATGAAACACCATTTACATATTTAATTTTTTATTTTGTAAGGATGTTATCAGAGTTGATAAACATTTTAGGAGATAAATCGTCTGCGATACTAGATAGGAGTTCATTTGACTTATAACATTTTTAATGGTTGCTTCAGGTTTAGAGACTCCATGGAACAGAATAACTGAAATATTAATTGATTTGAGGTAGTTAGCATGAAGAAGAATTTTTTCTTTATAGTTTAAATTATAGTAAAATTTAATTTGAATATTTTTTTTCTTGCTGACCGATTTCAATAAGGTACATTACGGGGTTGTTAGGGGAGGTATCCAGAGTAGTAAGCTTCATCAAAATTAAGATGATGTTCACCTATCTGATATAATGCACCACCATAAACCTATATCAATGTCCTTTCTAATTTCAAGTTAACCCAACATGCTGGCTATGGCCGACAATTTAGTTGAGGAAGATTATTGAAGACTACTTGTGGGTGAAATTGCAAAGGCATATAAGAAAAAACTTTTGCATGATGATATACATTAAATAATATGCATGCCAGATGGTATGTTCGGGAGGGTCCAGGATTGGATACCTACTTATAATCATATTAAGTGATAAGGTTAAAGTTAATACTCTCCCATTTTCGGAAAAGAGATACTTTCACTTTTTCAATTTATCCGGAGGTAGTATGAAATTTATGCTTATATATAGGAGAATTATTGACTGCAATTTCCTTACCCAATGGAAGAGAGCCGATCAATTTAACCACCAATTTTAACTGGCATTGGATGAACTTGCGCTACAACCAAACAGTCAATCTTGAGCAATTTTGTAAATAGATTTCTCCAGGTCTTGGCACAATTGTTGTCTACAGAGAGGATGGTACTAATCAAGGCATGGGTGTATTCTAGATTCTCAGGTGTATCATGGAAATGATGGAAAAGGTATTTGATATATTTATCAGAAAAATATTTATGAGGTTAAGTAATGGTGGAATTGGTGGTAGTCGTCATGATGGTGTCGATAAGAATGGTAGTAATGGTGGAATTGGTGGTAGTCGTCATGATGGTGTCGATAAGAATGGTAGTAATGGTGATGCATGTGGTGGTAGTCTAAGTGAAGATGGTGTAAATATTTTTTTCTTTTTTTGAATCATGCACTTATAAATAAATATATAGGATTAGGTTACAATGTCACGTGGGTTGATAGACACATTTTTGTGTCTAATTTGTCCTCAATGTCTCTATTGTTGGAACTCTATTTTTGTACTAATATTGTGTTTTTATGTATTTTTAGGAAATAAACATTTTTGGAAAATTCGGCTCGAAAAGTTGATTTTGTCACCCGGAGGACAAGTGTTATTCGGACTCTCGCTTTTTGATAAGGGGTAACCTAATTACTAAGGGGCACCCTCGGGTCACCCCCAAGGCAGCTGCTATTCACACCCCAGTTCTGGTTAGAGGAAGGACATCTTCTTCCCAAATTCAAAAACCAAAAATTGGCGGGAAAAAAATATATCAACTGGCAGATGTTTGTTGGAATTTTTGAACGTGTTCTAGGGCGATTGAATGGCTGATTTTTGGTAGGAAGTTGTGTTATGTCCTATCAAACACGTTTTGGGCTTTTGGTTCGATCAAATTTGGCCATAATTAGCTGGAAAATTCACGGAAGCAAAACAGGGAAACACGGGTTGGACACGGGATTGGAGAAGATTTGAGCGTGTTCTTCTCATGCATGAGGGCTCTAGCAACGTTGTGGGTCGTGTTTAAACACTTCTAGAGTGACCAGGATGGAAATCTATGCGTACCAGATCAAGAATGGAAAGAAAATATTCCCAAGAATATTTTTCTTTACTGCCGAGTTAAAGAGAATTATATGGAGTGAATGAGCGAGATTCGATGGGTATGTTGGCTATAAATATGTTGTTATGGTTGTCTAGAAGGTCTGTCGAGAGTTTGGGGTCTAGAGGAGGTCCAGAGAAGCAGAAATCAAGAGGTGATGAAACTCTGTTGTTGCTGCTGCTGATGATGAAGAACGGACTCGCGAGGGCAGACGTTTATCACCAGCGTCTAAGACGCACAACCGTGGGTCGCAGCGCAGTCTAAATATCAGCAGCACCTGTCTCTTATCGTTCTTTTTGTGACGCCTTCTGTGTGTCTTACATTCACCGTTTTACTCATTTTTATCATTTTAATCAACTTTTGAGCAACATACATGTATTTTGAGATTATGATTAATATGAGAAGCTAAATCCCAACACTGGGGCAATGGACGAAGCCTTATTTCACACTTGGGTAATTATATTTAATTCTTTTCATGACTTTTGCATTAATTTTAATTGAAATTATGATTTAAATTAATTAATTGTGATTTGATTTGATGGGTCATGCTCAGCTTAGATGATTTGATGTCCCATGCTTAACATTTACACCTAATATTTTGAGAATCAATCTTTGCAATAAATTAGAGTCGATATATTTAATATATTTTTCGAGCTATTATTGATAAAAGAATTATTATTTGAATGAAATTGGCGGAATCCTAGTCCCAGTACCTCTCGCCCATTGTGACAAATATTGTGTATATATTTTTATTTTTAAATCTTTACAAGTCCGAGCAACGAACTTTAACTACCACTTATAAAACTATAACAAAATGGCGCCGCCGACGCGGACTTGTATATAGATTGATTTATTTTTTTAGGTTTATTATTTTTTTTAGAATTGTTTGTTCCTTTTTACGTTTCTTTTTGTCTTTATTTTGCAGGTTCAAAGTGAAAACTAAGGACTTGGAGAGGAAAAATATTAAAGCGAAAAGAGAAGAAAAAAAGGACAATTTTAGGATTTAATTTTTAATTTTTAATTTTTAATTTTTTTTAGAGTGTGTGAGGAAAACTGTAAAAAAATTTTATTTATTTTGTACTTTGGACTTTAAACAATTGGACTTTATTTTTTTAATCCTACGGAAGGGTATTATCAAAAAAAAAAAAAAATTATATAAACTGTGTGCAGGGAAGGACGAAGATTACTATATCGTCTCGGCCCCTCGGGTTCGCACACGACATAGGAGTCGTGGCCCGAGTCGACGACAACGGTTCATCGCCCGTCTGGTACGGGAGGTAAGTCCAATCGAAACACCCGCGAATCTCCTGCAAGCGGGTTACTGTCTGCCTTAAGGTGATAATTGTTTGAGGACGAACCGGACTGTCTTTATTTTCCTAGTAAAGGGCAAGGTCTGGCCAATACAAGATAAGGGTTTGGATTTCATCACCGCTCCCTTCTTGCCCGCCTTAGGAAAACGAAACCTAACGCGAACCCAAGCTTAAAATTTTGAGTAGAACGAGACCTATAGGGTAACGATCTTAGTAGGAAACTCGTTCGAAAAATATTGGTTGCTCTTTAAGCACACTCCAAAGTTCATGATGGTTTCTGTGAGTTGAATGCGTGACTGCGCCGCCTTGTAATAGCGGTGAGCCTTGGGTATCAAAGCTCCACTGAGCTTCCCTCGCCTCAATTCAACTTACTTTGACTCGGATTGATTCCAGAGGGGTTTGCTCAAATTGCAACGAATTCCCTTTCGAAAGATAGAAGCTGGTCTAGAAACAATCTAAGTGGATCCATCATGCTTTTTGTTTGCTAGAAATCTTTAGGTTTGTTTTGGTGGAGTCGAGTCGGCCTTGTTTGTGGTTGTGTAGAATTCCCTTGCAATTAAGAATGTCGAACTGGTATGATAGAAGCCAATACAATGAGTATCGACCTGAATTTGAATATGGACATCATCAGTTTTATGACCATGAAGGGAATAGTAGTTGGGAATGCCAACCTTTTCAAGGTTATGGTTCATACCATAGTGAGCCCAATTACTATCCACACACGAATTGGTCTTACGAGCAAGAAAATCAGGAATATTATAGTACTAGTCATGCGTTTTTGGAAAATTACTTAAAAACTAGTCCTGATTATGACATTTCTAAACCTGTTCAATCTCTAGAAGAAACCTACCAACAAATTCGAAGGGAGTATGAACGTGCAGTTAGTTCAAGAGAAGAGAGTACACAACGTTCCAAGATATTAAATGAGACTTGTGAATGTATAAGTGTTACTCTCAGTGAAATTCAAGCACGTTTAGAGGCAGAAAATGAACAGTTAGCTAATGCTCCTCGAAATAATCTAAATTTCCAAAATAGTGTTTCCAATTCTACCCTTGATATCAATAGTGAATATTTGCCCAATCTAGAGGACGAGGTTAGAATAAAAGACACTACTTATTTAGATAAGGTTCAATCATCTTTGTACTATTATGATGATGAGGATAGTAGTAATGAAGAATCTGAAATATGTAGGCATAGTGATCAGGAATCTATTAATCCAATTGAGCTTTATAATGATTATATTATTTCTAGTTCAAATTCAAATAATTTTTATGATTATTCACCTATTCAAAAGGACGAGGATTTGATTAGGGATACCACCGTTTTAGACGATGTAGTTTTTCCTTTTGATTACGAAGCCGATAGTGGTTTAGAGGAACGGGTTCATTTCGAAAATACTGTTTTAGAGTCTAGCGACTTAGAAACAATAGTCTTGGAAGAAGAAGATAGACCCGTAGAGATGAGTGAAGATGCACTACCTGATAATAACTTAGAAGAATCTCTTGAATATTTTAAGGACTCTGAAGATACGGAAATTCAAGAAATAATTAGAGGTCTATCTAGAGACACTGAAAACTCTAAGTTTTGGGGTGATTATCACTTCCCTAGTGCCTTACCTTTAACTCTCAGAAAGTCCCCACACTTAGGACTTGATATCTGTGCCTCGACCATTTTACAAGATTACCTTCATACTCGTTTTCCCGAGCCTAATGATGTCCATGAAGGAGTTCAGTTATTAGAAACCCATCCTCTGTTTGATGTGGTTTGCCTAGGATATGATACCTAGATTGACTTTGTTTTCCCACCAAATAGTTTTCTTCCAACTGTGGGAACGTTTCAAATGAGTCGAATATTAAGTTCTGAGACTAAGCCTAAGTACTTTAGGTTAATAGAATCGACACATTTTCTTAAGAATGACCACTACTCTCATTGTGGTCAACTTTGTAAGTCATATCTGATTGACTTAGAGGATCCGTAATTATTTAGGTTATTACTTCGTGATTCTAAGTTCGTATTTGAGTTTTTACAGACTCTAAGACCTAGTGATTCGGATCCCATCTATGAAGAAATGCAGCCAATGAAAATATTCTATTTAGACCCTTTCATAGAACCTGAACCGCAATTAGCGATAGTTTTCAGGAAAATAGGTAAGGGCATGCTTTTCTTGTCCATTTTCTTGGTTCACTGCAGTTTCCTATGGTCATCTCTATTTGGTTTTGAAGACCCACAATTATTTCGACTGTTACTTTATGGTTCGAGTTGACCAATCCTTTTCTAAGTCTGGCTGAAGACTTTAAACTTAAGACTTCTTGGGAGGTAACCCAATCTCACGCAACAAGGTAATATCCTTCCTTAACTCTTTTACTTCAAATAGTAACCGTTTCTCCTTGTTCATGTTTTTAATTTTATCTTTAAAACATTGAGGACAATGTTAGATTTAAGTTTGGGGGTATTGGGAGAAACTTTTTAGTTGCATAATAAATAAACTCCAGAGCCTAGAAATTTATGCGTATTGAGGATGGCACTAACCAATCTAAATGGATGGAAGCATTTTGGTTTTAGGAGTTGAGGGACCAATCTGACTAGATGGAAACATCTAAAGAGTCTATTCATAATAGCACAGAGCTCAGGTGTTAGAAATAACATGATAGTTTCGCCATATCTCGTTGAGTCCTTTTCATTTTCATTTTTGTTTCTATTTTTATTTTTTAAAACTATGTTTCTCTAGGTTATTAGGTGGGGCTCACGATTCAAGTTGTTACGACCACTAGGGTAAAATAGAGTGACTGAGTATTGGAAAAAAAAAAAATTTAGACCAGACCATTTGACCAAACGGAATAAAATTCAATAAAGTCGACCACTGGAACCCTTGTATATGCCAGTTGTGTTGACCTAGAGTTAGGATTATCGAAAACTGGTTCCCTTGTATATGCCAGTGATTTGATATTAGTCAGACTATCTCAGTCATTGAGGATAGGTTTATTTTGGCAGTGGCCTTCAGACAGATATGAGAAACATCGTTCACCTAGTTAACATCAAAACCATCTATATTTTTTCTATATCCATCTCTTAATCTATCCATATGATTAGTCTGACTCCGAGTATGATGTCCATCGTGCAACTATCTGAGTAGAGCTATGTCACTTTATATGAATTTTAGTATGCTTGAGTGCAAACTCGTGTACAACAATTGGAATTTCGCATCAGGGTACTTCCTCTTATAGTCAATAAGTATGCCAACCAAGGAGATTTTTTAGTGCCTTCCAAGGTTCTGCGTAAATAACTAGGGTCTGGAGTATTGGTTTTTGTGGGTACACCTCTGATAAACCCACCCGAGATTAACTCGGTCACTTTTCAAGAATAATATTTGCTCGAGGACTAGCAAATAATAAGTTTGTGGGTATTTGATAGACACATTTTTGTGTCTAATTTGTCCTCAATGTCTCTATTGTTGGAACTCTATTTTTGTACTAATATTGTGTTTTTATGTATTTTTAGGAAATAAACATTTTTGGAAAATTCGTCTCGAAAAGTTAATTTTGTCACCCGGAGGACAAGTGTTATTCGGACTCTCGTTTTTTGATAAGGGGTAACCTAATTACTAAGGGGCACCCTCGGGTCACCACCAAGGCAGCTGCTATTCACACCCCAGTTCTGGTTAGAGGAAGGACATCTTCTTCCCAAATTCAAAAACCAAAAATTGGCGGGAAAAAAATATATCAACTGGCAGATGTTTGTTGGAATTTTTGAACGTGTTCTAGGGCGATTGAATGGCTGATTTTTGGTAGGAAGTTGTGTTATGTCCTATCAAACACGTTTTGGGCTTTTGGTTCGATCAAATTTGGCCATAATTAGCTGGAAAATTCACGGAAGCAAAACAGGGAAACACGGGTTGGACACGGGATTGGAGAAGATTTGAGCGTGTTCTTCTCATGCATGAGGGCTCTAGCAACGTTGTGGGTCGTGTTTAAACACTTCTAGAGTGACCAGGATGGAAATCTATGCGTACCAGATCAAGAATGGAAATAAAATATTCCCAAGAATATTTTTCTTTACTGCCGAGTTAAAGAGAATTATATGGAGTGAATGAGCGAGATTCGATGGGTATGTTGGCTATAAATATGTTGTTATGGTTGTCTAGAAGGTCTGTCGAGAGTTTGGGGTCTAGAGGAGGTCCAGAGAAGCAGAAATCAAGAGGTGATGAAACTATGTTGTTGCTGCTGATGATGATGAAGAACACCAAGAACACGAAGAACGGACTCGCGAGGGCAGTCGTTTATCACCAGCGTCTAAGACACGAACCGTGGGTCGCAGCGCAGTCTAAATATCAGCAGCACCTGTCTCTTATCGTTCTTTTTGTGACGCCTTCTGTGGGTCGTACATTCACTGTTTTACTCATTTTTATCATTTTAATCAACTTTTGAGCAACATACATGTATTTTGAGATCATGATTAATATGAGAAGCTAAATCCCAACACTGGGTCAATAGAGGAAGCCTTATTTCACACTTGGGTAATTATATTTAATTCTTTTCATGACTTTTGCATTAATTTTAATTGAAATTATGATTTAAATTAATTAGTTGTGATTTGATTTTATGGGTCATGCTTAGCTTAGATGATTTGATGTCCCATGCTTAACATTTACACCTAATATTTTGAGAATCAATCTTGTCAATAAATTAGAGTCGATATATTTAATATATTTTTCGAGCTATTATTGATAAAAGAATTATTATTTGAACCTTAAGAAATGAAATTGGCGGAATCCTAGTCCCAGTACCTCTCGCCCATTGTGACAAATATTGTGTATATATTTTTATTTTTAAATCTTTACAAGTCCGAGCAACGAACTTTAACTACCACTTATAAAACTATAACATGGGTATATAATAACTCCATGGAATCATGGAAAATAATTTGACTAATAAACATTGGGATTCCCAAATTTTTGTTGATAGATTTCCTATTTGACTTCCATCCGCCGCATGATTAGCCATACCATCTACTGCCGGGTTTTCTTCTCTGTAATTATATTGGATGGATGCTTGCGGAATTTGTTTGATCTTATTTTTAATTTTATTAATCATACTCGCGAGGTGATCAGACGAACCGAAGAATAGTTTCGGAGCCCATCTCAAACAGAACCTTTTGTCGTTATGGATGTTAATAGCAGAGCCCAAGTTTCTACTATTAAGGAAGTCGTAATTCCAAGAGGTACAACACTATCAGAACTCGTGCTTTTGAATCTATGCATGCATATGAAGCCTGACCCCGTAAAAATTGGGTGGCCTTTAGCCGCCCCATCGGTGTTGATATTTATCTAGTTTATAGGATTGGGTTATACTATCCCACAAAGATTGTTTTTATATATTTGATGTTTCCTGGGTGATTAGGTAAAAGAGAGTCACCTGGTAACACCAGAGGCGAAGATTTTAAGGCCCTGGGGTACTTTTGTTGTTATTTTATGGCCCAAGTTATAATTTCATCCATAGATGATTGCTTTTGTCGGTAAACCAACTCATTTGTAGCAAACCATAAGGTCCAGAATATATAACAGAGCAATGATATGTACAATGTTGATGTAGATTGTTATAAGAGTTTGTGAATGGTTATTTGAGGAGTTATGGCGATTGTGGCAGTATGTTGGAGGAAGGTGTGGTTGATACCTGAGTGAGTAAGGGGTTCCAAGCTGTAGGGTTATTAAGCAGTGAATGAGCATATGGTTTGTCGTTTTTTTTATTAGTGTTGCAACTTGGGAAAATGCCAGAGTTGGTTATATGGATGTGATGTGGGATAAATAAGGTTAGTAGGCATTCATTCATTGTTTTCCACAAGAAAAACTAAAATTTTGATGGACACGATAATGTCCAAAGAGGATTCGGTATCTGGGATGGGGTTTTGAGGTGGTTGATCAACTCGATAGGTTAGACATTTGTAACCCGAAGATGTGGTGTACTTACCATATTTAGAATGGGGTCATACGATTTTGTCTTGGGGGTTATATTGGGATAGGTGTTAGTTTATTATTTTTTGGGCTGCGAGATATTTTTTATTGAGTCCAGTTATGCGAGATCGAATCGATGATATATGTATCTGTTTGGATGGGCCGGGGACATATTGTGTTGGGTCTAGGTTTGGGTTGTGTGGAGTCCAGTTTGCATCGATAGATGTTGTTGGAATATTTCCAATACGATGGGAAACCAACTATTGCGTGGCGGGTACTAGGGCAGCTACTAGGATTGGTTGTTGGTTGAGGAATTTATCATTGCATAGTCTCCCATATATGAAGTCAGATTGTTCATGCAAATTCCATATTCTCTTACAGAGAATAGCTTTGTTATGTTCACTACTTTTGCTTACGCTTAGTCCTCCCTCAGATATTGGTTTTGTGTATTGGACTAATACGATTAATTACATAACAACTTGAGTTCAATATGGAAATGAATGAACTAAAGAAAATAAATCTGCCGTAGAAGCCTCAGGTTACTTCATTTAACAATACTTGACCAATAATGGTAGTATTCTTACAATGAAAAGGAAACCCAATAGGGAATACGACCATATCGGGATTGACAATTCCTGTCGTAACACTTGTCACTTAGATGTTAGTCACCCACAATACTAATTACATATATATGATAGATAAGGGCATCCTATAACTAGTTATGTATACTGCAGGTATATGAAAAATACCTCCCGCATTACCAAATCCTTGTCCTCAATGGTTAAACTTAGGAAAGTGGTGGTGAATGTGAGAAGTATCCTCCCATGTTGCATCTTCAGGGCTTTCATTGGTCCAATGGATGAGAAGTTGCGGAACAGGTAGGTCATTGCGAATGATGGATCTAGAAGCTAGAGCAGCTGCAATGGATGAGAAGTTGCGGAACAGGTAGGTCATTGCGAATGACCAACGCCTGACCATTACTGTTGATGATGGGAAGTCTAGGTGATGGGGTATGCTTGGCTCCAATCTGTTTTTTCAGCTGAGATACATGGAATGCCGGTGGATTCTGGCTTCTTCGGGTAATTGAATTTCGTAAGATACACTGCCAATTCTCTGTAAGACAGGGAATGAACCACAATATTTGGCAGCTAATTTCAAATTCCTTCTCAATGCCACAAATGCCTGCTTGTAGGGCTGTAGTTTGGGGTAAACCAGATCACCCACTGAGAAACTTCTTTCAATTCTCTTTTTATCAGCATATAATCTCATTCTTTCCTGAGACTTGTGGAGAGAATATTTGAGGAGTTCTAAAACAGCATCCCTTTGTTGTAAATAATCCTTAACGGAAGCAACAAAGGTTGTAGTGGTGGAAGGAAAAGCTAAGTCTGGAGGATTATAACCATAAAGAGAAGTGAAGGGACTTACTTTCAGGATGGAGTGATAGTTGGTATCATACCACCATTCAGCTAGAGGTAACCATTGATGCCATTTCTTAGGTTGATATCCACACATGCACCTGAGGTAGCTTTCTAAGCAAGAGTTGACTCTTTCAGTTTGGCCATCAGTCTGAGGATGATAGACTGTGCTGAGGTTGAGTTGAGTCCCCATTTCCTTAAACAAATCTTTCCAAAATTGGCTAGTGAACACCTTGTCTCTGTCAGACACAATTGAAGTAGGAAGACCATGAAGCTTAAAGACATGAGAGATAAATTCTCTATCCACAGAGGAAGCTGTATAGGGATGATGTAACCCAATAAAATGTGCATATTTGATCAATCTTTCCACTACCACCAAGATGGTTGATTTTCCTTCACTCATTTGGAGACCCTCCACAAAGTCCATAGATATATGCTTCCACGCATGATCTGGAATGGCTAAAGGTTGTAATAATCCAGCTGGAAATGTGTGTTCATGTTTATTTATTTGAAAAATGTCACATGTATAGACAAGCATCAAGACATCTTTTTGCATTGCTCCCATAAGAATGAGGCTTTGGATCTCATATATGTGGCTTGGATACTAGAATGTCCCCCAACAACAGAAGAATGAATGGAAGCCAAAATTTTATCCTTAACAGCTGAATTGGAATCAATATAAAGTCTGGATTTGAACCTAAGAATACCTTCCTTATAAGAGTAATGAGGCAGTGTAGCAGGTGAGAGAGCAAGTTGAGCAATTATGGTCCGCACCTTTTGATTACCAATATAACTAGCAATGATATATTGTGCCCAAGATGGTTGAGAAACAGATATTGTATGAAAGGCATCATCATCATGAGATCTTATTGAAAAAACGTCAGCAACCTTGTTATCAGAACCCTTTGTATATGCAATCTCATAATCAAAGCCCATAAGCTTCATCAACCATTTCTGTTGTAAGGCAGTGTTGATTTTTCGTTCAAGAAAATACTTTATACCCTGGTGGTCAGTCTGTATAAGGAAATTATTTCCTTGGAGGTATTGTCTCTATTTGGTGACAACTTGTATAATAGATAGGATTTCTTTTTCATAAGTAGATAGGGCAGCTGCTCTTGGCCCTAGTGGTTTGATGTAAAAGGCCAAAGGTTTACCCTCCTGCATGAGGAAAGCTCCAAGACCAGCACCACATGAATCATTTTATAGCACAAATTGTTTGCTGAAGTTTGGTAGAGCCAATATTGGTGTTGTAGACATGGCAGCTTTGAGTTGGTTGAAAGCTGCATAGCTGATGGAGACCACAAAAAAGCATTCTTCTTTAGAAGGTTGGTGAGGGGTCTGCTGATCAAACCATAGTTCTTAAAAAACTTTCTGTAGTAGCCAGTGAGACCCAAAAATCCCTCATTTCATTAAGGTTTGTAGCATTGCATAAATATTTTCAGGGTCAGCTTTGACTCCTTCAGCAGTAATTATGTGTCCCAAATATTCTGGCTCAGATTTTCCAAATCAATGTTTAAAGAAATTGGCAAAAAGTTTGCGTTGCCTTAAGATCTCCAGTTTGTAAGTGAGATATGTGTTCTTCCAAGGTGTCATCGTAGATGAGTATATCATCAAAAACACTAAGATAAACTTCCTCAATTGCTCCTGAAATACCTCATTCATGAGGGCTTGGAAAGTAGCAGGGGCATTAGTGAGTCCAAAAGGCATCACCTTAAACTCAAGTGACCATGATGAGTTCTAAAAGTTGTCTTGTAGATGTCAGCTGAAGTGACTCTAATTTGATGATATCCAGCTTTAAGATCAATCTTAGAAAAAATATTTCTTGCCATGTATCTTATCAAGTAGCTCTTCTATGATTGGTATTGGGAACTTGTCTTTAACTGTGATGTTATTGAGCTTTCTATAGTCAACATAAAACCTCCATGTGTTTTCTTTCTTTTTCACTAAGAGTATAGGGGCTGCAAAGGGACTATGGTTGGTTTGGATAATACCAGATTGCAGCATCTCTTTAACCAATTGTTCCACCACTGATTTCTGAACATATGGACACTTATAAGGTCTCAAGTTAACTGGTTCTGAGTTAGGTTTAAGTGGAATGGAGTGATCCAAACTCCTCTGTGGGGGAAGAGTTTTAAGTGCAGAAAAAACATCTGAATAAGTGTTAAAAATCTTTGAGATCTAAGGTGGAGGGTTGGAAGGTGGGGTGGATGAGGAGATAGAAAAAAGTTTGACAATAAGGCCATGAGTGTGTTTCTTAAAGAACCTTAAAGATGCAGAGCCACTCATCATGCTGAATGATGCTTTGTTGGGAGTGCCAGTTAAGGTAATATTCTTACCATTATGCTTGAAGGATATGCTTAGCTTAGAAAAACTGAAAACCACATCATCCAATTGCCCGAGCCAATCAGCCCCTAGAACTATATCACAACCACCCAAAGGAAACAATCTCAAGCTACCAGAAAATTTGTGAGTATCTATTGTCCAGGAAAAATTTGAGCAGACCCCATTATTGATGGTTCTATCACCATTTTCTACAGTCACCAGCATGCTAGCAGTGTGTTCAATTGGACAATTAAGAGACTTGCCTACCTCATTATCAATAAAGTTGTGTGTATTACCAGTATCTACAAAAACTGAAATAGCTCTCTTATTAATTAAACCAGGAATTCTAATTGTCTCACCAGAATAGTTACTTGTTAAGGCATGTAGGGAGATTTCCATATCACTTTCTACAGGTGAGTCCTCTTATGCATTATGAATCTCTTCCTCTGAGTCCACAGATAACTCCTCAGCCTCAGTGCCCACTATCAAACAAAGGTGTTGCTTCTTTCAAATATGACCTCTCATATACAAGTCGTCACAATTATAACATAACCCTTGTGCCTTCCTAGATTGCACTTTTCAGGTGTCAATCTTTTAATGGGTAGTGAAGTGGTTGATTTAGGTGGTAAGGAAGAATTAGAGGTGGTTGGTTTTTAAAATGTAGGTGAGAAATTGGTTGGTAGAGGAGAAAAATGTTTAGTGGTGGAAAAAGAAGTAGTAAAGGGTTTTGAAATATGTTTGGCAGATTTGTGGTGTATAGATAATATTTTTTCTTGAATTTTATCCAAAGAGAAAGCATGTAAAATATTTTTGGGACCAAACATAAGCATAGATTCTTTCAATTCCTCCTTTTAAGCCTCCAAAAAACTCTGAATGAAGTAATCTTCAGGGAAGGTCGAGTGTTTACTCAGCAATAAGGCCTTCAAATATTCAGATTCTTCAAAATAGACATCTACTGTGGTTAACTGAGATAGCTTATTAAAAAATCCAACTATATTCTCATGTGCAGGGTTTTCAAATCACAGAAAAACATTCTCAGCGATTTATGTCCAAGAGATATGATGTTTATTAATTTAAACGGAAATTCTCAAACCATTTACCTGCCTTGCCATCAAGGTGTATGGTTGTCATTCCATCCTTGTTGAACTCTGACACATCTTGCATATGTAAATAATATTCACATTTATGAATCCTTCTCTTGGGTTTATCACCATCAAAAGGTGGGAAATCCATTCTCGGTGGACGATGGTGGAAGTCATGGCCACCAGAGTGAGATTGGAAACGATGTCCACCTCCATCATCAGCAAAACCAGTTTGATTACCCAGAGATCCACTATTTTCACGTTGTTCAAAAATTTTGGCTGAATGAAGATTTTCCATCTAAGAATGAATTATTTTTGTGAAAATTGACATCTGAGCTTCAAAATTAGCTTTCATCCTGCTTTCGAATTCATCTTTAGTCAGCATCGAATTGAGGTGAATTTGAATTTTGTCGAGCTGAGCTTGATGTCTATTAGATGCATCAGTAAGCTCTTTACAAGTTTGAACAACCATGGTGAGAAAAAAAATAATTTGGTGATAGGAAGTCACGGCCACCAGAGTGAGATTGGAAACGATGTCCACCTCCATCATCAGCAAAACCAGTTTGATTATCCACAGATCCACTATTTTCACCTTGTTCAAAATTTTTGGTTGAATGAAGATTTTCAATCTGAAACTGAATTGTTTTTGTAAAAATTGATGTCTGAGCTTTAAAATTAGCTTTCATCCTGCTTTCGTATTCATATTTAGTCAGCATCGAATCGAGGTGAATTTGAATTTTGTCGAGCTGAGATTGATGTCTATTAGATGCATCAGTAAGCTCTTTACAAGTTTGAACAACCATGGTGAGGAAAAAATAATAATTTGGTGATAGGAAGGAACGGCTCTGTATACCAATTCTACTGGACTAATATAATTAATTACAGAACAACTTGAATTTAATCAGGAAATGAATGAACTAAAGAAAATAAATCTGTCGTAGCAGCCTCAGGTTACTTCATTTAACAATACTTGACCAATAATGGCAGTATTCTTACAATAAAAAGGAAACCCAATAGGGAAGATGGCCAGATCGGGATTGACAAATTCTGTCGTGACACTTGTCACTTAGCTGTTAGTCACCCACAACACTAACTACACCCAGATGATAGATAAGGGCAACCCAGAATTAATCATGTATACTTCAGGTATATGATATTTTGTTACTTTATCCCAACCAATAGGGTGAAGATTTTTAACCGACGAGTCATGTCCCCAAAGAAAATCCATGGTGATGTGGTCTATTTGTTTGCGTACTTCGGAGGGTAGAGTTTCTATTTGCATAAGGTGGTGTATTGTTAATAACCTCAAACTGAAGGATGATGTGTTGGTTGTCTTCGATAAGTCCCCCGATCTTCATGAATATCTAAAGCAAGTCTCAACTAAATGTTCCTAATCTAACTTAACAAAGTTGACTTTAGTAATCGACTTAAGCAACTAAGATTTTTGAGTTAAACTTAATAACCAAATTTGACATACCAACACTTGGTAGGTTCAATCGATCAATGCTCTAACATAAACATTTGACGAATCATCATCGGCTTAAAATATCTTCAATGGTATATTTAGTGAGTTATGCTTGAATTTGGATAGTGAGTTATGCTTGAATTTGGATTTGAAATCCAAATAAAATCCTTTTTTTTGCATTGATTGTTCTTAACAGGACAAAAAAAAATAGCAGTAGCATACCAGGAAAGAAAACTTTGGTGGAGCCACCCAAAAGGCCAAAACAAAGAGAGGAAATTGTCCTTGGTTTCGTAGAAAGACAAAAAAAAATCCCTAGCTCATGTAGGTAACATGTTTTATTTTAACATATCTTGTACTAATCAGCACATTATGCCCCTAAATGACAAACTAAAAGAGTTAAAAGCGTCAAAGTATTAGAATTTCAAGCACTTTCGGCGAAAAAATTAGTTAAACACGAGCAAATGTTTGAAGTATCACACCAAAATAATTCACCAGCCTTCCATCATGTTAACAAGAAACATAGCAATAGTAGTAAAAATCATTCCCACGAAGCAAGGTGAACTTTAATATCAGTTGTCAAATAATAACTTGTGGGTGGGGTGGGGGTTAATGATTCTACACAAAACAAAGCAATTAAGTAATTAAGATCAAGCAGTGAGGAAAATTAATAATCCTTCACCGCTACTAAATATTTATTAAATTATTATACTTGTTAATCTCGTGGTTATTAAATATGGGATAACAACAAGCATTTTGTTATACGTCTAAAATTCTTAATATTTACTACAAAATTTTATCGGTCTGAACCACCAAAAAGCATCACACTCAAGTTGTAACCCAATCCGAATGATTTACTTTTTATGAGTTGAGGTTGAACTTAGCATTAAGACTCTTGGAATAAGGTTTTGCTTACTAATGTTCCCCATAAAATACCTTTATATAGTATCTCATTTTTATCCGAAAAAGTGTTCTATAATTATATATCTACCAACTCATTATTTATCATTGGGTTAATTAGTATATTAATTTAAATGGCTACGTAAACAATCTAATAATTAATGATGATAATTCAAATAAGTAAAACAAGCGATAGTATGTGAGAAACGCAATTAACTCATATACTAATATAACTCATGTTTTAGAACATTGAATTCGGATTCAATCAAATGAAAATTTAGTTACTCATGGATGTAATACCACCCACGATGCACAGTAGATCGGGTGGGTGGGGACCTATGAACGAAACTTTTTTAGCAACAAAAATTCGCTCGTAAACATTTAGTAATGGATTTGGAAGTCACAATTATAAGCGTTCGAAACTGACCTGCTCCACAGATTCTTTCTTTTCTCCCGTGTTTTGACCCGCGTATGACCTGTTTTTATGGGTTAAAATTTCAGACTGAAAAAGCTTCAAGCATCCATTAAAAGAAACAATCAAAATTTTCGTAAATCAATGTAAACCATAAACATTGTCTTTCTACTGGGACTGATTTAAAGAATAACAACTTAAACATGATCCAAATTGAAAGGTTGAAGTATTTTACATTTAGAATTTTAATCTCAAAATTCTTCGTCTATGGATCATAACTATGGAAAGTTTCTATAATGTAAGAGAGATGAAACGATTTTAGACCTACAACACAAAAGATCAAAAGAAAAAGGATGAAGTATTGGTTTACTTGGAAAAAATTTGTTTTTCAAACAAAAATGGTTTTTCTGCACGCCCAAATGTGACCGGCAAAGATGACATTTTTCATCACATAAAAGGCCTCCCTAAAGGTCGACCAATAAAATAGGGTATTAGAATTAAGCTGATACTGTGCGACAAAGCTCTAAAACCCTAATTTTTGCTCCTTATGTTCTTTTTTCAAAACTCAATGTAAAAATGAGTTAATAATGCGCCTAGTACAGTAGTTAAGGCACCCATTTTGTCCATAATACAGACATGATGTAGGGGATCGAGGGGCTAATACATCTTGCTAGGTCTGCTCGCGGGTGAGCCTAGCTGTGTCACATTTTAAAAAAAGAAAATGTTTTTTGGACCTGTTAATATACCCTTAACTGTTGAAATACCCATTCATATGTCAAAAGATTGCCATAATACCCAAACTAGGGTTAGAATATGTCCCTTCAACTGTCGAGCGTGCAAAAATAACAATAACACTCAAGTAGATCGCGTCATATGAAGAAGATCCAGCCCAGGTTACTTATAGTCTAGTCAGTCTCGGCTGCTAGGCTTTACGGAGAAATAAAGATCCATCCATCTGCGGCTCACTTCTCATTTACTTTCAATAACATAAAAAATTGGCTCTTCTGTTTTTGATCGACCATTTTCTTCTAGTCGTCACGCGTATATGTTCAAAAACTAGTACTGTGGACACACGAACTACGTGGGGGTCCGAATGCACACAATCAATCATTAACGTCTAAAGAGATTACGATGATGATACCCTGATGTGGATTCATTGGCTCAAAACCTTCGGGTTTATCATGGCCTCCTCCAACTATCCTGTGCGTGGCGATCATGCATGGGATACAAGTATTAAAGGAAAACAAAACATATAAGCAAATACGTGCGGAGCTAAATGAATGTAAAGTGCTGAAATGTAAATAAGACCAAGGTTTACGTGGTTCAGCACTAAGGCCTACATCCACGGGGTTTGTTGTTCTACTATATTATTCACGGTTACACGAATAGTTGAATGACTTTGGGTTTACATGTTTCTCTCCACTAAGGGATTAACTTACCCTTACTATTCTCTCTCTCTCTCTCTCTCCTTCTCTCCTGATGTTTTTTCGATCCCCTTTCCTCTTTGTGGAGATTGGGTATTTATAAGGTTGGAACGTGGGACCCCCATCTCTGAAGACCGTTGGAAACCTTATTTTCGCGTGTCCTTGCGTCATCCGCCGCGAGGTCTGCGTTTCCCCCTCGATCCCGCGGAGGCATCTTCGCTCGTTCCACAGGTTGGTCGACACGTGCATGCTCAGAGTGTTTAATGCGGGTAGTTGGGGTATGCTCGTGACAGACAAGTTTCTTCTGTCCCCTGTCAGTCCGTGTCAGCTAACTTTCTCTCCACCGTTGATCTTAGCCCCTCTTCTGGGGATGAGATAAAGCAACTCCTCGGGGTTTATTTGGTGCTTCGTGGACGCCCATGTTTTTGATGTTTCGGCTTGCATGCTTTCCCGTTCACCTTTCTGTATACACGTGTCCGATAGTGAGATATATGTGTACACAATTTGCCCTTTTCTTTTCTTTCGGGCTTAAATGGCTAATGGTGCCTTGAAGAACTCGTCCTCTCGGGAAGAGATTCCTTCGATAATTCCGTCTGGTTCACGAAGAGTCTTTAATCACTCAATGGTGCGTCCTCGTGAAGATACTAGGAGTACGCAGGCTCCGCCCCGCGCTGTTGCTTTTGACGTTCCTCCTTTACGTTCGTTAGTGCCCGAGCATCATCTACGGTCTTCTCCAACTTTTAAAGGGAAGAATACAAAGGGCGTAGCTCCTAGGGTTGAATCTTCAAAGAATCCCCCCGTGAAGAGAAAAGCGTCTGAAGCGTTTGTTAGTTCGTCCGGCCCCGCCGAGGAGGATGAGGCTGCTCCCTTGATACACAGTGTCTCTGTTAGCAGGAAAAAAGTAACCTTCAAGCATATCGATCTTGAAATATTCAAGGAAAAGCATGAGCTTCAAGCCTTCGGGGTTCGTTTCTATGCCCCCGAGGATGATATTACGTATGAGCTTATCTCCAAGTACGAATTCGATGAATTTCATTTGTTAACGACGGTTGGGGCCTTCGAGGCTGGTCTGATGCTGCCTTTCTACAAATCGGGTGATTCCTTTTACTACGACGTGCTCGCTAGTCGTGAGGGTTCTTCCACCAATACTCATAGCCGTTCCGTATCCCAACTATCGGGAAATTATCTTCGCGCCCTGAAGGAATGCTATCTGCGGAGTAAGGGGGAGACGTCGATGACTTGCTACGTCCCCAATCCCTTGGAGAAGGAATGGTATACTCCTGAGAATTTCAATAACTCCTTCGGTGATTACGTCAATAGTAGGAATCGCAAGCCGTGGAGTGTAAGCCTTCGGAATCTCCCTGCTCCTCGAGGCGAGATTCGTCTGTTAAATGAGGTCAGCGATGCCAAGCTGAAGTATGTTCCAGGCACGGAGGCGTCCAATCGTCGGAAACTCTTCCCCGCGTGAGAAAGGATCAAGCGCGATCATGACTACGAGTGGCACGCCACTGTTATTGAGATAGTTGGTCCGTGGGATTACGGTTGGATTCCTGGTCCCCGCGGATGGCGGCCCACCGAGAATAGTAAGCCGCGCGAATCTCCTCCTGTTCGCTATGGAGATTTCTGCCCCTGACGTCTGAACTTTGCGGGCATGAATTTTCCTTATGCCCTGGATGTCGTAGAGGGAGACGAGGAGGATGGTTCCGGTGCTATACCCCCACCGAAGAATATTTCAGCTGCTCAGGTACGCAGATTCTAGCTGCGCTTCGTTTTTGTAACTTCCATCAGACGGGAAGAATAATTCCTTTTGTGGTGTCGGTTTCAGGTATTGAAGAAGAAAAAGATTAGGCCGAAGCAGTCTTCTACTACGGTGACGGGCGAGGTTGAGGCCCAAGAAGAAGTTACTAGTCCAGTGAACGAAGAGTTTGCTGAGGACGAGATTACAGATGGGGAGGAACGTACTGGTACCTCCCCTATCAATGTCGAAGAAGAGGTCTTCGCTGGTCACGCTGGTGATGAAGGAAGGAACAAAGATGTGGTGGCGGATGATGTTGTCATCGGGGATGTTTCCGTCCCTGCTGGTGATGTCGCGGATACCCTTCCCACTTCTCAAGAATTTTCTTTCGATCGGATGTATTCCACGGGGGAGTTCTTTGACGAATCCCTCGATTTTCCCGAGGACTTCTCTTTACTTTCCCCTAATGATAATTGGGATGTTCTTGGTGGTGATGGTAATGGGGATGCTACTGTAGGAGGTGTTGGTGCGGAGGAGCCTGTTGTGCATGTAGGCGCGGAGGAGCATGCCAACATTCATGCTGAGGGGGTCGAGTCAGAGAAAGGAAAATCTGTTGTTGACTCGCACGCCGATAGTCTTCCCCAGTCGCCGATGTCTGAGGGTGAGGACGCCATCATGAGTTGGTTTAAGGAGAAGAATCTTCTGTTTGTCTCTCATCCCGCTCCTGTGGTTGTTGGGGAAAAGGAATCAACCGCGTATACCCGTCGCATGATGGAGATGTCTTCGAAGGCGCATGTGTCTGAAGCCTGGGGAAAAAGGTTGACTGTTCCCGAAGCTACCCTCGTACCGGAGCCTCCTACTTCCGTTGCCGATATGATGGCTATTGCCGACGGGTATCAATATGGCTTTCCGCAGCAGTGTGTGCTGGAGGTAAATTTTCGTACATGCTTGTACGTGAGAATCGGACGCTTCGGTTGAATAATGTTTTGTCATCTTGATGTGTAGATGATGAGGAGCGAGCATTGCAACCACGTGCTGTATCAGTTCTTTAAAGCGAAATCTCTGAAGCTCGAGGCTAAGCTTCGTCACCGGGAAAAGGAATTATCTGCGGCTGAGGTGGAAATAGAAGAGCTGAAGAAAAGCCTTAAGGAGAAAGAAAAGCTGGGTGAAGCAGAGGCTGATCTTCGTTCAGAACTTATTGCAGTGCGCGCTGAGTTAGAGCAAACTCGTAGCCAAGTTTCCACTTTCACAGGTTTGGTTCTTTTCCCTCGCCGTATGTCGTCATTCTTTTATCTCTTAGTTGTTCTGTCTGAGTCTCCCCACCCTATGTCCAGTGGGTGGCATCCCCGAGCTGATATGGCTTCGAAACGAAAGAGCTCGGCAAAAATCTCGTATTAGAGATTTGGTTGAGAAGATTAAGAGTGAGGCTAAGAAATGGGATGCTCGGGCTGAGGTATGGCGCGCGCGGCATGTTCAGATGGTCGACATGCAAAATCTGTATAACCATGATCGTGCTTTATTTAATGGCACACTGCTGTGGACCAGTGATAATCTGCGGGAAGCCCGTGAGCGTACTTCCTTGTTGGAATCTAGGATTCAGCTATTGGAAGAAGAATTACAGACGGCGCGATCCATTCCTCTTTCAGGGGTCCAAGATTATATGCTCGGTCTTGCCAGGGAACGAGATGATGCTCGTGCTGAAGTCTACGCTCTCAGCAATGCTCTTTCCGCGTCTCGTGCCGATGTATCTCGTCTTGCTGAGTCTGAGAGGAATCTTGAAATGTGCATGTACAGACTCAGCAAAGGGTCTCAGAGATAAATAAAGAGGTCGACCACCTTCGTCATATGGACTCGATGAAGCAGGTAGAATTAGATGCCTGTCAATTTACTCTCACCAACCTTCAACTAGACTATAAGAAATTATCCGCGGAATATGATCATCTTGATGAAGCGCGAGATGCGGTTGTTAATGAGTATGAAGAGGCTTCGGCTTGTGTCGAAGGTATAATCCCAATTCATCGAGTGTGATCTTGTTTTTTTTCTACGCTAACTCCGTGGTGTTGTCTTTTTCAGAGATCGAGGGACGCCTTCGCGTCACAAATGAAAAACTTGAAAAGGCTCAATCTTTCTTAGCACAGCAAGAGGAACAAACCAATCACTTCAAGAATTTAGCAGCCACCCGCGAGGAGGCCGTTGGTGCTGCTTCCAGAGAAGTGAATCGGCTATCTTCGTTATTATCCCAAGCCCAACAGCGGACAACAGTTATTAAACATAAGGCTCGTTATCAATTGGCTGAGGAGACGAACAAGATGCTGGAGAGGATAGAACTTGGCCTAAGGAATGAACATGGTCTCGTGAAGAACTATCCTCGTCGTCCCGTTCCTGCTGCATTGCCCAGCTCCTCGGGCCCCTCTTCTGGTGGGAGCGTCCCATCAAGTCTTCGGAATAATCCTGACGACGGGACCGCCACCTAGGTAGAGATCGCAGCGTTCTGTAGGGTCCGCGGCATAATTATACTTTTTGTAACCATGTAACAAGGATGTTTTTTTGCTGATGATTCTGTAAAAGGAATGTTTTTTGATTGTGTATCCTTGACTTTGGCCGTTCACTTCTTGTAATCACCCTTTATGAAATGAATCCTCTTCTTGATATACCTACAATGTTGTTTTAAGTGTTTGTATTTTAAGTTTGTGAAAAATCAAAACAAAAGTTGTCAAGTGTTTTTGAGTGTGATACTGAAGGAAGGTACCTTCGTGATCGTCTTGAGACCTGTCACCCCGCTGGCAAATCCTGGGCCAGAGGATTCCCAGACGGTGGGGGCCGGGGCAACGTTCTAGGATATAGGGTGTAAAATATGTACGCACCCATTCCGTCGACCCGTTGCCTTAAGATTGGTTGGGTATCTCTTTCTGCTGGGTGCCTTCCCCCTGGTCCTACACTTATGGACACTGATGGGGGAGCCCTGAGAGATTGTAGATTAACTACTTTCCCCAATATTGTAGGTAGATTCCACTGACTTGATAATTTGAAAGCTTGTTTGATTGATAAGTTGAGGTCTGCAATTCCTCTTCCAGAGATAGAAACATGTGGGGTGGTTAGGCTCCTTTCTTCTTCTGGTACACTCCCAGCAGATTCAAATCTGCGTTGCTTCTATGGGAAGTATGGTTTGAGCCATTTAGCATTCCAAGGATGCCGGAGGACCTCACCTTTTAGATTACGAAGGTAGTAGGAACCATTACCCGCAATGTCGTGGATCATAAACGGTCCTCCCCATGTAGGTGCTAATTTTCCCCATTTCTTTTCTTGCTGATATCGTGGGATTGTTATCAACACATACTGTCCCTCTACAAAATTTCGTAGCTTTACCTTTTTGTTGTACTCCCTTGCTAGTCTTCGTTGATAATTTTCCATCTTTTGCAATGCTACTTCCCTTCTTCCTTCCAAGTCGTCCAACCTTTCTAACATCATATCTGTTGTGAGGTTTTTCTCCCAGGCTTCGGTCTTCGTGGTTGGCATGAGGATTTCCGTAGGTATGACTGCTTCAGCTCCATAAGTAAGAAGAAATGGGGATTCCCCGGTAGCGGATCTTCGTGTTGTCCTATATGCCCATAAGACATTGTGCAGTTGTTCGCACCATCTTCCCTTATGCTCGTCTAATTGTTTTTTGAGTATAAGGGCGAGGGTCTTGTTGGTAGCTTCCGCTTGTCCGTTGCTTTGAGGGTATAAGGGGGTGGACTTGTTCTTTCTTATTTTGAAGGTGTCGAAGAGCATGTCTATATTTTTTCCCTGTAATTGCTTGCCGTTATCAGATACAATTTCAGCGGGTATACCAAATCTGCAAATGATGTTCTGGAATATGAAAGTGAACACATCCGCGTCTCTGATCCTGGCCAAGGCCTTAGCCTCCACCCATTTACTGAAGTAGTCCGTGGCTACTATCAAAAATCGTCTCTTCCTTGATCCTTCGATGAAAGGCCCGACGATGTCTACTCCCCATTTTGCAAATGGCCACGGGCTATCGACAGAGTTTAACATTGTTGCCGGCGCGTGGATTTTTTTCGCGAAGCGCTGACATTCTTCGCATCGTCGGGACATCCTCGCAGCATCTTGTATCATGGTCGGCCAGTAATATCCTTGCGTTTTTGCCTTGTCAGCTAGTGATCTCATACCGCTATGATTCCCTGCGCCACCATAATGGATATCATTTAGAATTCGATGCCCTTCTTTCTGGGACAAGCAGCGTAGTAATGGTCCGAGGAAGGATTTTCTATACAGGACCCCCTCCCGAAGATCGTATCTTCCCACTTTGGAGAGCATCTTTCTAGCTTGCTTCCGATCCGCAGGTAAGCTTCCTTGTCGAGGAAGGCATGTATTGTCACCCTCCAGTCATCTTCGTTGCTGAAATCTTCGTCTTGATTTGCTTTTGACAAGATGTCTTCTTCATCAAAGTCGTTTTGGATGTCTTCTCCTACCTGGTCTTCGATATATTCTTCCATCGTATCTTGATTGGTAGCGAAGGAGAATTGAGATGCAATCGAAGGCTCGTATACCCTTGCTATTTTAATACCTTCGGCATTTTTATCCCTCAGCATGGATGATATGTATGCTAGGGCATCCGCGTGCCTGAGGTCCCTTCTGCATAAGTGCCGGAACTTAATGTTCGGGATTTGTGATGCCAATGTTTGGACCAATGCCATGTAAGCTGAAAGGGTGTCATCGTACACATTATATTCGAGCCCAATTTGTCGTATGACCAGCTGCGAATCACTTGTCAGCCTTACATCGGTTACCCCCATCTCTATTATTATACGTAGGGCATGTACGACAGCTTCGTATTCAACAATGTTATTGGTATGCTCTTTGAATTCCAATCTAAGTGCCTGTATGATCCTTTCTCCAGTTGGGGTGATAATGACAATACCTATTCCTGCTCCTTCCTTATTTTTAGATCCGTCGACGAAGACTTCCCATTGTCTATGACTCGCAGGTTCGAGGATATCCATTGGATCCTTGATTGCTTCCTCGGCTTCCGGTATTCCCTTAATCTCTTCGTCGTTGTCTAGAGGGAGGTCTGCTAAGAAATCTGCCAGAACTTGGGACTTCTGAGAATGTTGAATTTCATGAATGATGTTGAATTGGTCCAGATGGGTGTTCCATTTGGCTATTCGGCCCACTTTTCCCGTGCTTTTGAGGACTGCTTCCAATGGTGCTTTGCATGGTACCCTGACGAAGTGAGTTAGGAAGTAGGTTCTCAGTTTTTGGGTAGCCCATACCAGTGCGAGGATGAGTTGTTCAATCTTAGTATAATTTCTTTCCGCGGAATTGAGTGTCTTGCTGACGTAATAGATAGGCTGTTCTATCTTTGTATTGGTTTTGACTAATACCGCGCTGACTGCGTCCTCCGTTGTTGTTATGTACAGTGCCAAAACTTCATCAGGGTCTGGCTTCTGCAGGATAGGGATCGAAGCTAGATGTTCTTTGATCCTTTGGAATGCTTCCTCGCATTCGGCGGTCCATTCGAACCTGCTCCCTTTTTTAAGAATATTGAAGAAATGTTTGCACTTGTCCGAAGACCGTGCAATAAATCTTCCCAACGCTGCTATGGACCCATTGAGCTTCTGCACTTCCTTCAGATTCTTTGGTGACGGCATCTCTACTATGGCTTGAATCTTAGCTGGGTCTACCTCGATGCCCCTTTTCGTCACCAGATAACCGAGGAACTTCCCCGAGGTGACACCGAAAGTACATTTCTCCGGATTTACTTTCATGTGATGATGTCTCATTGCATTGAAGATATTCCTCAGGTCCTGGTGGTGATTTTTACGCAGCTTGCTTTTGACGAGCATGTCGTCCACGTAGACTTCTAGGGTTCCTCCAATCCATGGTTTGAAGATAGCATCGACCATCCTTTGGTATGTTGCCCCTGCGTTTCGGAGCCCGAAAGGCATTCTGGTATAGCAATAAAGGCCATGTGGTGTATAGAATGTTGTGTGTGGCTGATCTTCTTCTGCCAGGGCTACTTGGTTGTAACCAGAGTATCCGTCCATAAACGACAGCTCCTCGTATCCTTCAACTGCTTCAACCAGTTGATCTATGCTCGGCAGGGGATAACTGTCCTTTGGACATGCCTTGTTGAGATTAGTAAAGTCGATGCATATTCTAACCCCTCCATTTTTCTTAGGAACAATGACCATGTTGGATATCCAGGTAGGGTACTTGACTTCCTTGATAAATCCTGCATCTAGTAGCTTCCGAAGTTCTGTTTCTACCGCCTCATGATATTCTGGAGCCACTTTTCGTATTTTCTGCCTGAACGGGGGCGTGCCCTGTTTGATGCGTAGTTCATGTTGGATTACTTTTGGGTCAATCCCCGACATATCTCCTAACTTCCAGGCGAACACATCCGCATATTCCTTAAGTAATTTGGTTAAGGAATGTTCTCTCCCTTCGCCCATGATGGTCCCAATTTTGACCATCTTCGGGTCTTCTTTCGTTCCTATGTTGATTTCCTTTGTGGGTTCCACTGGTGTGAACATAGGCTTTGGGTTTCCGAGGACTGGGGCGCTCTTTAATTGCTATTTGGCGTGTTTCTGCTCATTGTTGATTGTTGAGGTACTTGTTTCCGAGCCTCGGACATTACCCTCTTTCGTCAAGCCTTTTCCTGTAGTTTCCTTAAGGAATAGGTCTACGGCTTTCTCTTTCGTGGTTTCTTGATTTCTTACTCTTCGGATTTTTCGCTGTTCTTCTTGCTCATTGTTGATATGATCCTGAGTGGCCTGGCATTCTCGCGTAGCGATTCGATCTCCCTTGATCTCCATTATTCCCTCAGGTGTTGGAAATCTGAGGTACTGGTGGTATGTTGCCGCAACTCCTTTGAGCTTGTGTACCCATTGTCGTCCAATAATGGCATTGTAGGGGGAAGGGGTATCCACCACACTGAATCGGGTATCCAGCTTCATGGGCCCTGCGTTAACCTGTAACACAATGTCTCCCAAGGGCTTCGTGGCCGCTCCATTGAATCCGTAGATGGTGTGATAAGAGGTCATCAATTGTTCATCATGGAGCTTCATCCGCTTGAATGCATCATAGAATAGGACATTCACAGAGCTTCCCCCGTCTATGAGGATCTTTTTGAGGTTACATCCAGCTATTGGTAATGTTAGGACCAAGGGATCGTTATGGTCTTCCATATCTTCTTCGATATCCTCGGCATCGAAGATGACAGGAAATTCCATCCATTTTTCATGTTCGTCCACCGTTATCCCATCGACCTTATATAACTCGCAGCGATCTTCGAATTGCTTCCGTAACCTTTTTCCAATCTGTGCTGTGAGTGAGGGTCTTGTGGCTTCGGAACTCGAGATGGTGTTGATTGTTCGGTTTTCTTCCGGAAGTTGGACTGGTTTGGTTCGTTTGGATCTGTCCTCGGTAACCTCCTTCCGTATGTAATGTTTGAGCTCTCCCGCATCAATTAATTTTTGGATCATTATTTTAAGGTTCTTGCATTTTTCGGTCTGGTGTCCGTTGAAACAGTGATACTCACAGTAATCTTTAGACTTCTCGGATCTCGGGGGCTGCTTTCCCTTAGACCATGGCCATTCTAAGTTTTCCCTCCCTTTGATCTCTCGTAGGATACGAGCATAGCTAGCGTTGAGTTTCGTGTAAACTTGATCTTCGAATTTTCGATCGCCTGTTCTTCGTTCATCCCTCCGTTCCTTTCTATCTTCGTGAGGTCTCTCATCTGAGCAACCCCTTTTGGCCCCATTGGTTTGTTCTGCTGAATTGGTGCGGTGAGACCTCTGCGGATATGCCCTCGGGTTTTCCCGTTGAATTTCTTCAAGTCGAGCGTGCTTCTCGATAATTATTCGGAGATCGCCTTCTGTCTTGGGCACGCTCCCGTGAATTTCAACAAATAGGGGACTCATTCGGTCTAAGCCCCATTTATAGCAATTGATGCTTACCACTGGGTCCACGCTTCCTATGGCTTGGCAGATCCTATGCCATCTGTTTGTGTATTCCCTCGTGGTTTCCTTGTAGCCAATTGCTAGTGAAAAGAGCTTATCCATCCCGGTGTTTACAGTTTTGTTGTACATGTATGTTCTTAAGAATTTCTCTGCGAGTTGGTCGTATGAGTGTATGGAGTTTGGTGGCAGATTATCAAACCATGATAATGCCGATCCCTTCAAGCTTGACGGGAAGTATCTACAGAGTACGGCGTCGTTCTGTCCCCATCTAGCTAAGACACGGTTGTAGTACCGAACATGTGCAGCAGGGTCGCTGGACCCATCATAGCATTCGAACGTCGGGACAGGGCATTTCAGGGGAATAGAGGTGTTGGCCAAGCGATGCGTTAGGGGCGTGGAGTTAGCTTCTCTCATGACCTCTTCTAACCTTCCCCCACCTTGTTTATTTTTCAATTGCCTGATCTCTGCCATCATCTCATCTCGCAGTTCCTCCATTGCGCGTTGGTGCTCTAAATTCTTCAGCTCATTTCCGTCTGACTCTCCATCGTCATAATCCGGGTCGGATACGCTATGTCTCCTTGTCGCGTCTTCATTAGTCGCTAGGACGACTCTACAGTCTTGGTTTGGCTCTGGTGCTTTGGAGCTTGCTTCATCAAGTTGTTGGCTGGTCTTCGTGCTTAGAGCAATCCGCTCCTTTAAATCTTGATTTTCTCTGGCCAACAGAGCTACAGCTTCTGCGTAAACCTGTTGGTTCCTCCTCAGTTCCTCGAGCTCAGCCATTAGTTGGTGTGATTGGTTGGACCCCTGATGGGGAGTCCCCGCGCGTGCCGCTACAGCCGTGGCGCCGCCCTCCTCCATGGTCTGTACTAAAGGTGGCAGGGGTTCAGCTTCTGTTGCTGGTGTTTTCAAATTGGAGTGAGCGCCCCTCTGCGGTGCCAGAGCCGTCGGTATGGTTTGATTCTGGTTATTTGTTAGCGGCATTCCAAAGGTTAGCAGATGCGCGGGTTGGAATGTTCTGGATCCATCCACCCTTTCCCTTGGTTGGTTAAGTTGACTCATGTCGAAGGTATTGCTAGCCTCCGCAGCCTTCGGGACTACCGCAGCTTCCCCGTATTTTATCGTTGCTGCTCTGAGAGCCGCCACTGCAACAGAATTAGCGTTCATGGGTGAAGTGATTTCTGCGGCATCCTGCCTTCGATTGGTCATTTTAGTTTTATCTCCTTTCTGCTTGCTTCGGGTGATGATCGGGGTTGTCCTGGGTGTTTCTTTTGACAAAGCTTTGGATTTTCCTGCTTCCTGCGTCTTCTCCATAACGTGCCCTTTTGTTGATAACGAAATCTCGCGTAAACTTGCCTTCTTTACTCACAACACGTTCTCTCTGTATAAATTATTTCAAACAGAAACGGGAATATCCGCGTGAAGCGGGTTAGTTGGCGAAATACAATTTTTCAAGAGGGAATTAATACCCGCAGGCTATAAAATACAGGTTAAAGTTTTATTAAAGGCGATCCTTAGTATAAAAAAAACTACGAAAATTGTAAATCCGACGGATTAGGACAATAACCCCTGCTTGGAACAATAACTCTTATCGAAGGCAAAAGGTGGGTTTTTGAACATAATACAGTTGACGAATGATCTATTCGGTCCGAGCTGATAAAATCGGAGCAATCATATGCCAAATTAGAATGAAATCACAGGACAAGATAAATCTTTTACCGGGACGAAGTCCCTGTTTCTAGCGCCAAATTGTGGACACACGAACTACGTGGGGGTCCGAATGCACACAATCAATCATTAACGTCTAAAGAGATTACGATGATGATACCCTGATGTGGATTCATTGGCTCAAAACCTTCGGGTTTATCATGGCCTCCTCCAACTACCCCGTGCGTGGCGATCATGCATGGGATACAAGTATTAAAGGAAAACAAAACATATAAGCAAATACGTGCGGAGCTAAATGAATGTAAAGTGCTGAAATGTAAATAAGACCAAGGTTTACGTGGTTCAGCACTAAGGCCTACATCCACGGGGTTTGTTGTTCTACTATATTATTCACGGTTACACGAATAGTTGAATGACTTTGGGTTTACATGTTTCTCTCCACTAAGGGATTAACTTACCCTTACTATTCTCTCTCTCTCTCTCTCTCCTTCTCTCCTGATGTTTTTTCGATCCCCTTTCCTCTTTGTGGAGATTGGGTATTTATAAGGTTGGAACGTGGGACCCATCTCTGAAGACCGTTGGAACCTTATCTTCTCGTGTCCTTGCGTCCATCACGCGGAGGTCTGCGTTTCCCCCTCGATCCCGCGGAGGCATCTTCGCTCGTTCCACAGGTTGGTCGACACGTGCACTGCTCAGAGTGTTTAATGCGGGTAGTTGAGGGGTCTGCTCGTGTCAGACAAGTGTCTTCTGCCCCTGTCAGTCCGTGTCAGCTAACTTTCTCTCCACCGTTGATCTTAGACCCTCTTCTGGGGATGAGATAAAGCAACTCCTCGGGGTTTATTTGGTGATTCGTGACGCATCATGTTTTGATGTTTCGGCTTGCATGCTTTCCACGTACCTTTCTGTATACACGTGTCCGATAGTGAGATATATGTGTACACAAGTACTTAAGCGTATGTATTCAACAATCAACACTATGATGTATATTATATAAATTGTACAGGGTGTTGTAGTTCCTTGGGATAAATCATATAAAAATCTCTACTGCATCTGGACACTCAACAAGAAAGCTTCTGATTTATATATATCCCAAGTGTCATTTGATATGTTTTCATATTTTATGCGAAACTTATAAATGTCCACTTCTACGGAGGTCCCATTTTTATTTCCATTTTTTTCGAGGCACCAAGTTTGGTGTACTAATCTCCTAATGAACACCGTAGGGAAGAGGGGATTCCAAGGAATAGTTTTAGTATTCCTTGGAAGACTAGAACTAAAATAAAAATACTCTCTTTGTTTCACTTTAGATGATGTTTAGAAAAAAAATAATTGTGTTTCAAAATAGACGAACATTGTCACTTATTTATCCCTGTTTTGGAATCAAAACATTTATTTTATTTGTTATCAGTGAGAGATAATTAATTTAATTTAAAATTTAAATCTATTCTGTATTATTTTGGGATATTTGGTGATCCCAATTACAATTATACTAGATTAGCGCCCATGCTATGCACCGGGCATTTTTTTTCTTTTCGATTTGGTCACATGACGATGTATTTTTGATTTGTTGTTACTCCATATGGTAGGTACTCGTCTTCCGAATTGAATTTTGGGTTTCCATAAAATTCCAAACAATGCAAATTAAGTTTTCTTTTTGAGCTTTTGAGTTTGTAATATTTAAACCAATCATACGGTGTCGGGATTTTATTTTCTTTTTCGTTTTATTTTAAAACATGTGTAAAATATGTGCTCACAAATGACGGAATCGGGTCATCAAATAATAATCTACAAAACCCCTTATTTTATCAATTTAGCTAATGGCTAGAATACCGTCAATTAATTAGTACATGATTGATTAACTAATTTAACGTTAGTGATTTCATATGATTTATAATGATGTTAGAAAATCAAAGATTTTTTCTGAAAATTAAACTTACGATTGGGAGTCCATGTTTTTCCAACAATAGATAAACCCAAGAGATTTTTTGTTTTTAAAAACCTAGAACGCGATTGGTTTTTCTAACCGTAAACCATAAATACAGTTGGGATCTCACGTTTTCACAACCGTAAAAAAATCATTATGATTTGATTTCCGAACCCTATTAAGTTCTGAAACTAATTTTTAAATCCTTAGTTTAATCAAATCTAACCTATCCATGTAATCAAAATTAGGAAAAAAAATAGGGTGGGTTTTTCAATTTTTAATCGATTGAAATCATTATTGGCTAAGACAATCATCTTTTCTATTTTGTGAACCAACCCAATTGAAGAAGAAGAAAATGGTAGAGGAGGAAGAATATGAAAAGACATGTTTTTTCTTTTCTTTTTTTGTATAAGTTTTAGTTTTTGATTTTAATTAGAATTATATTAAGTAATTAGATAAGCTATTAAAGAGAATTTTTGTATTGTTGTATAATAGGTTCTTCTCATCCATATTTAGGACATTAGAATCCATTGTAGCCCTCAAAACCAAATTTTTAGAGCCCCTAAAATAGTAAAACTCATGTAAATAGTGCTACAGTAATACTCATGTGTAACCGGTGGATAGTTATTTATAATCATTTTAAGGATTATTGGCTCACTAATTTAGTCAATACTCGTTATAACTTCAAGTATCCAATTCTGCGACAAAACATTCGCCACATTTCCGGAACCCATTTCATTTAATATAATTGATCGTATAATGGCAACCTGATGCTTCTGTCTATGGTTGTTGATTAATTAAGTAATGACTGAAGCAAAAGCAAATACCATTGTAACACTTCGGCACGATCAAAGGTTTGATAATTAAGTATATAATTGCCGGATTTGCTTTCTAACACGATTTCCATAATTAAACATACAAAAACTGAATCACCAAATTCCTTTATAATACAATTTCGTTAACTAATTGCACGATTTCTATTAGGAAATAATATAAGAAGACTATATTTGGAAGTCAAGGTATGTTGAGAAACAATGTGTTAGAGAGTTCAAGAAGAGTTCTATTTTAGAGTTTGGATTATATTAGGAAAGTGTCTTTGTTTAGAGTTTGATCTTTGTTAGGAAAGTATTTTGAGTAGTTGTCAAGTTTGTGAACAATATAAATAGGTTGTTGAGCCATGAGAATTGGGACACCGAATTATTATCAATGTAGTCAATTACTTCCGCGCGTTTATGTTCTCCTCTTCCTTACTCGATCCTTAACATGGTATTAGAGCCAGGTGAGAGGAAGAGAGAGAAGAAAAAAGACCGAGTTAGAGAAGGTCATAGAATTCATGATGTAAAAAAAACGTGAAAAAAAGAATAAGTTGCGTTTGTTTTTGCTGCGAAGATAGAGTAAGGTCTTCTGCTGTCGTAGGTTACAGGTACGTGACTTGTGGTCTCAAGTCGTGTTCATGTGAAGGAAAATAAGGACTTGATACAAGGTCGAAAGATTTTTGTGACAAGTTTGAAACCTTGAAGCTAGGTGAAGATACGTCTTTGCTCTCAAAGATTGTTTGGGTCCATTCTATTAAGGGGCTGCCATCTATAAAGGAGCTGTTAAAGGCAATCAAGTAATTTACTCGGGGCCGCCACGTTTTGAATATTGATAAAGGCGCCGGATTTACTCAGGGCCACCGTCTCATCATTCCAATTCACGTGACCAAACCAGTTCATCATCGGCGATGGAGATAAGACGATGTAGCTATGGATTTAGCAGAAAATTTGGTTGAATGGGTTCGGAAGCAGCTAGACTAGGTTAAAGAGTTTCGTGGTTGATGATATTGGAGAGTTTTGGTCGTGGGATTGTTTTAGTCGATCGGTAATAGTGGCTGTTGCCATCGGGACTCATTGGCAGGGATGATGGTGATCGGGAATGCTGATAGAGAAGATGAATATTGGCAATGATGGTGGTTCCTGGTGATGCTCGTGATTAATGGAGGGTTGTGGACAAGAATCGATATGGAGTTGCGTCTTCAGTAATGGGGTATGCGTCTTAGAGTTTGTTGTACGTTGGTTATGATTCTGAAACCGAGAGAGAATGATCATTGTTTTGCTGCCGATTACGATGGTGATACAGCTGACGGTTGTTGATCTGGAGGATATGGATACTAATGGCAGTGATGCTCATAATGGTGATGAACTTGGGTAAGAGACAGAGATGTTGAAGGAATTGTTAAGCTGAATATGATAGTACAGCTGATGGATTTGAATGTGAGCTGTTATCTGCTGTTCGTCAATGAAAATGATGATCGATGGAAAGTGGAGTTGTACCACGGTTGACGGCAGTGAGATGATGTTCATGTTTGCTTCCATTGTTGATGCTAGATGGGGTTTTCTCGTAGCTTCTAAAACAGGGAATGGAGGAGTAATACATGGAGTTGGCTGGTGAGACCGAGTATAGAAGAAAGTCGAGGAAATAAAGCTTGAAGGAGTTGAGCTTGGTCGAGTCTTTTGATGAACGGTGGCTGACTATGGTTGAATTGAAGTACATGAGATGGATTAATTGTTTTGTGAAACTATTGATGAAGAACTGAAGATCTGTGATGACCTGTTGATCATGATGGAACTCAATGAAGATGATGCTGCGTAGTGCAAATAGAAGGACTCTGTTGTACTGAGTATGTTGGCAGCGATGATAAGGATGGTGCTGTTGCTCGTGATTCATGGTGATGATGCCACTGTCAGTGGATTCATGGTGGCGATTGGTCGTTGACAGTAATTAATCGGAAGAGATGGTGACTGGATCTAAATAGAGGTTCTTACGATGGCAGCAATCCAGCAATGACGATGACCGGAGATGATGTTTGTTGGCAATGGCAGAGGCAATGAGAGTATATATAATAATAATAAAAAAATAAAAAAAAAAATCATTTTTGGTGAATTGTGCTTTCTGCCGGTGGCAAGAACATGGAACAGGTTTGAGAAGAAACGTAAATTGCTGCCATTAAAGGCATGTTTTTCGATGATGGAGAAGTTGACTGAACAAGGCGATGTTTGCTGGAGATTTGGGGTTTCACAACCCTAAGATCAGCCGATATTATTGGTTGCCGTTAAAAAAAAGGTGTTATTGAAAGTTTGTAACAGTCGTATGTGATGTGTTACAGAGGTGTGACAAAGGAGTTATGACAGTGTGTAAGTGTTACAGTTTCGATGCAAAGGCGTTACAGAAAGTTGTTTGTTAAAAGGTGAAGAAACTTAGGGTGAGTGGTTGATTAAAAGAGTTAAGTTATGGATTCGAAATAGACGCAAAAGAAGATCAAAGTTGGTATTGCAGTCAAGAAGGACTGATACAGTTTGATGAAGTTGATCGAATTCAGAAGCTTGGAATGACAAGGAATGATAGGATGGTTAAGTTTAAGCTCAAACATGTTAAGATTAATGGTGATTGAAGAGTTTGTGGCAGAAACTTGAAAGTCTTACAAAGTGTGGCAGACTTTGTGTTATTGCTTGTGGCAGAAGCATAACAAGAGAAAGATTGTGAGAGAATCTTGAAGAACAAAGAAGTGTGAAAGTTTCGACTCTAGCAAGCGTAATTGGAACAAAGAAGAAGAGAGGAAGAAACAACAACAAGGTTGTGAAGAAAAAGAATCGATCATCAAGAGGTGATGAGAGAAAGAACAACAATAGTAGGTTAAAATCCTATGAGTTGTCTAAAGAGTACAAGAAGTATTGTACGAAGAAACCAGGAGTACAATAAGTATTCTACGAAGAGGACCGAAATGTCCCTAAACTACAATGGAACCGGTATGTTCTAAAACTACAATTAGGACCGAAATGTCCCTAAACTACGAAGAAGACC
The DNA here is from genome assembly GCF_003573695.1 of Papaver somniferum. Taxonomy (NCBI): domain Eukaryota; kingdom Viridiplantae; phylum Streptophyta; class Magnoliopsida; order Ranunculales; family Papaveraceae; genus Papaver; species Papaver somniferum. The sequence continues at coordinate 262,879 of NW_020648193.1, forward strand.
GAAATGTCCTTAAACTATGAAAATGGACCGTAATGTCCTTAAACTTCCGAAAATGGGACCGTAATGTCCTTAAACTTCCGAAGATGGGACCGTAATGTCCTTAAACTACTAAGAGGACCGAAATGTCCCTAAACTACGAAGATGGGACCGTAATGTCCTTAAACTACGAAGAGGACCGACATGTCCCTAAACTTCGAAGATAGGACCGAAATGTCCCTTAAAATATGATTGGGACCGTAACGTCCATAAACTATGACCTGAAGATATTTTCGCAAAAGTGTTGGAAAAAAAAAGGTTAAATTTCTTTTGTCCAAGATGGGCATTCTTGATATCCATGCTCCATCTTGAGGGAGAGTATTAGGAAATAATATAAGAATACTATATTTGGAAGTTAAGGTATATTGAGAAACAATGTGTTAGAGAGTTCTAGAAGAGTTCTATTTTAGATTTTGGGTTATATTAGGAAAGTGTCTTTGTTTAGAGTTTGATCTTTGTTAGGAAAGTGTTTTGAGTAGTCATCAAGTTTGTGAACAATATAAATAGGTTGTTGAGCCATGAGAATTGGGACACCGAATTATTATCAATGTAGTCAATTACTTCCGCGCGTTTATGCTCTCCTCTCTCTTGCTCGATCCTTAACAATTTCCTTTGTAATTTCCTTATTTAATTTTAATTTCGTTATTAACACGATTTCCTTATTTAATTTCGTTAATTGCACGACCACCTTAATTTCCTTAATTAACATAATTTTTTAAATTTATTTCCTTATTTATTTATTTTTTTACAATTTCGACGTAAGTATTGTCCACCTTAGACGATGTTATTAACGTACAGTTAAGCATTGGTGTAAACACGGTGTAACAAAATTATTTAAGTTTAAATTCTGAAGTAAGTATTGTCCACTTATTTTTTGTCTACACCGTCACTAACGAACAATTAAGTAGCTGATGTAAATAAAGTGTGGCCAAATTTTAATTATTACTACCAATAGAGTTATGCCATGTGTCCTTACCATAACTTCTACATTAGAAAAGGCCTATTTATGCCAATAGGAAGCGAGGGTTTCATCACCAATCAGCGTGAGAGCATATTTTGTCAAGGCCTTTAAGGGGGAAGATGGGGATTCATGATTTATACTAGAATCCAGAAACTAAAAACTTGGAGGTTTAAATTTTTAAAAAGGTATTAATATGGGTGGATTTGGAAAAAAAAGTTACTCTCTTTGACGTTTCTTAATCTACGTGAAAAACTCTATAACATCATCTAAATTGGAACGGAGGAAGTAAGTAGTAGCAGATTAAGACTATGGCTTTTTGCGGCTCTCGGATAACGATATGGCATGTAACTAAGGATATGTGGTAAAGGATTTTAGGGTCGAGTGGACTAATTTCGTGCATCCTTATTCAACTTTTCCCTCAAATCTTTGGAGAGGATTGGACTCAATATGAGAAATTTGACGGGATCATAAATCTAGAAAGAATCAAGATTTTGGGAGTTTTGGTAACAAAATACGCCAACAAATTATAATCCTACTAAAATCCCCTGTTTCATAAATCCTACTTTCAAAATTGAATAACCAAATTTTCGTAAGCAGGGACATATGTAGTTATAGGCTTCCGCTAGCTGAAGGCAGGGCTCAATCACGCAAAAAAAAAATGTTGAAGGCAGTAATTGATAGGTTAATTTAATCAAACTCAGCTACACATAGAGTCAAGCCAGGATAAAGAATATTGTAGAGTTTAAAAGTAGTATACTGACTATAAGAGAAGTTGTTATTTTCTTAAATTAATTCCAACGAAACTCAGTAGAGAGTGATGTTTTCTATTGAATGTACTCAACTGTTTTATAAAATTACTCATCCTGTTGTGAAAGAATAAAGAAAAGAAGTAGAAAGAAAAAAGAAGAAGAATTTCTTATTATGTGTGTGAGATTATAATAGAAATGCTCTCTATTTATGGGGAAAAGAATATGAGCATTTACATGAGCATTTACAATGACATTAAGGCATGCACCCATTTACTACCTATTACTACTAGTGGTGGTGGTTACAAAGTAAAGAGGGAAGAGAGGAGGTGAAAGGGTGATGGTGTAAGTGTGGTGTAAATCCACAAATATGTTATTTCATAACACTCCCCCTTGGATGACACCATACTACTAAGATTGTTTCGTTAAAACCTTGCTAGAAAAACCCGGTGGGAAAAACCTATGCGAAGGAAAAAGAGTACAAAAGTGATGTGGACAAGCATATGTTGCCTCGTTAAGACCTTGACGAAGGAAAAAGTGTACAACGCGATAAGTCCAATAAAATACATATTGAAAGGCGCTCACCCTGATGGATACTTCGGAAAATCTTGGCTTGCAAATCTTTAAGACGATGCATTCCAATCTTGTGAACCAATTTCTTGAATGTTGAAGTTGGTATTGCTTTGGAGAAGAGGTCTGCTAGATTGTTACTTGAACGTACTTGTTTAATATCAGTCTCACCATTCTTCTGTAGATCATGTGTGGATAAAAATTTTGGAGAAATATGCTTCGTTCTATCGCCTTTAATGAAACCTTCCTTTAGTTGTGCAATGCAAGCAGTGTTGTCTGCGTATAATACTATTGGTAAGTCTTTAATTGAACGAAGTCCACATGATTCTTGGATGTGATGTATTACTGACCTTAACCAAAAGTGCATATTTCTATATCTTTTTCTTAACATTTAACTCATCATTTGTGCACTAACGCTCCATTTTATCCCATATTCTGTGTTTTCGTTGTTTTCAAGAATAAATATTTTTCTTAATTGGTTTTGCATTTTTAGGTACTAAATAAAGACTAGATGAGTTATGGAACCCAAAGAGCAAAGACACGGGAAAAAGCCGGCGGAAACTCTAGCTGAAAAGAAGTGAATAATGTGTTATGGAAGAATCAAAGATGAAAATGGGCTTAAAAAGGAAGTTAAAGAAGAAGTGGGCTCAAGATTGTTTAAGCCCAAACCCATTTCCTAAACCCAAACCCGTTTCTCTCCTTCACCGTCAGATTGAATCCATTCCATCATCCAACGGTCGCTCCATCAGAGTGCATCGAGTTTTGATGTTCCTGTCTAACACTATAGCACCTAACTCCATCTCAAACCATCAGTTTTGATGTATCCCAGATCCAAAGGTCGCTTCATATCCATTTCCATCGAGTCGTTGGATCATTCTTTCATCTTTTCATCCTACGCCTTTCACCATCCAAACATCAAGACTTGATGAGCCTGCTCAACACCCAAGAACCCAAATCTATTAACCCAAAACAAACATACCCTAACCCTAATTTCTATCGGGTCTTCCACTTTCTCCCTCCTCCTCCTTCTTCTTCTTCTTCTTCTTCACAGCGACGCTGTCTCCTTCACCACCACCTGCTCCGCCACCAACTCCACAACCACCACCATAACCATCACGTCTACCCTAACCCACATCATGATTGCCCCTTTCACCAATTCTATGTCCTCCTAATCTCTCAATTTCACGCCTCACCCATGTCAGGAACCCTAGAGGTGAAATTGACAAATTAGGTTGGAATAAAGTGGCAATTAGAGCATGGGAAAAGCAGGAGAAGAAGAGAAGGAAGCATGGGTCGAGACTATTGAGATGAAATCAGAGAGCTAGGTGAGTGAATTTCGTTTTTGGTGAAACCCTAATTTTTGGGGATTTTGATTTTTTGAGCTCGCATGTATAAATTGGGGTCTTTGGTGTTGTTTTTACGCATGCCTGGATTAGCCAGAGCACCACCAAGAGGCCTGGAATATCCAGGACCTCAACTGTTAATGTTGTTTCAATTTCAGTTCATGTTCTAGTTCTGTGGCTGAGGGTCTCAATGAAGCCCTAACCTGCTGTTTTGTGTACACTGATAATGCACTCTTGAATGATAACATTGTCTATGAAAGACTCAAACTTAGCATGTCATCATGTTACTTTCACAATGTATGCCATGTATGCATTGTAGTTAGGATTATTCCGTGTTGATAGAGCTACCACTCATGCTAAACCAGGTCAATGCTGATCCTTAGACTAGTTGTACTTTAGTTAGACAATTAGTGCTATGGGAAGATATCTTAGTGGGTTTGAACATTCTAATGGGGAAACACCTTAGACATAGGTAAGACCAACATCTTAACCCATGTCATCACAAGGAAAGGAGTGTGTATTCAGTGAATGCATAATATAGGTTAGTGGTGGAGTTGGGAACCTTAGTATCATTTTCTCACTGTTTTCATTTTCTTCACTACTTTTTCCACTGTCATCCTTAATCACTTGCTTTGCTTCCTTCCCTCACTGCCAACATCTCACAGTTATCTTTTGTCACTGCCTTGCATATAGAATTAGCTTAGGAGAATCTCAACACACACCCAGTCTCTGTGGATACGACCCGTATTTGCACACTCACTACAACTACACCGTGCACTTGCGGTATAACCGTAGGCCTATTTTTTTTGCTCTTAATTTTATACATCATCCCCGGCCTACCAAGTTTTTGGCGTCACTGTCGGGGACTGGTGTTGTGTTGAAGTTGTTTTCTTGTTGAAGTTTTTCTTTACTCACATCTTAGCTAACTTACTATGCATTTAGTGTAAACATATTTGCTGTTTTCCTTGTAGCTGTAATAACCTGCATTGTGTATATTGATCCATCAAACACTGCATAGTTGCATACTTAGATGCATTTTGTCCTGCATCACTGCATATTTTCATCTTTTTCTTCAGTCATAAGTCAGCTTCACTGCATATTTTCATTTTTCTGCACTTCTGTAATTGCAACTTAGCACCCTGTGTTAGCTGCAGTTGTCTGTCTGTAGTTAGCTGCATATTTCTTTTGTTTATCTGCTACTACATCATCTTAACTGCTACTGCATATTGGTCATTGGGTCATTGTCATCTTGGTTTTGTACCAACTGAACTCTGAAATTTGCTGTTGTGAATGCCTGAGTTGTGTGCTGAGTTAGCAGTGTCATCTTGAGTGCCTGAAATTTGTTGTTGTGAGAACTAATTCTCTCATCTGAAATTATCAGGTAGTTGTGAAGGTGAGAAACAAGCCTGCAACACTGCTGCTGCCAAGGCTAGAAGGAAGAGGAGTTGTGGGCTAAGGCAAAACCAGGCCAACCCTGGAAGAGAAAAGGGGCAGCAGCTGTGGGCTGAAGCTTACCCAGCTAAGCATACAACCCAGTTCACTGGGTCTGGGGTATTGTATTCTCTCATTACAAATTCTGGGCTTGTAGCAAATTCTGTTTCTGAAACTTTGAGAACCCAAGTTAAACTGAATTTCTGAACTGTGAGTTTCTGAAAAAATGGGTCTCTGAACTTGCTTCTGAGCTGTGGGCTTAAACCCATTAGTAAAACTGAATTTCTGAACTCTGGGCTTGACCCACAAAAATTTTGTAAAACGTTTTCATAGCCCAGTTGGGCCTAAGATTTTGGCTAAACTGCTAGCCCAAAACCCAACTGAAACTGAACTTCTGGGCTTGTTTCTGAACTCTGGGTTTGACCCAAATTTAAAATTTGAAAAACAAACTCCAAGCCCAAGTGGGCCTCATACTTTTAATCTCTGAGAGCCCAACAGCCAAATACCCAACTAGGCCAGAACGAATTCAAACCTTCAAACACAACAGGGCCCCTGAACCCAGTTTGTGGGCTTGATTAATTTGTTTTTGAGTTTGTTTAAACTGTTTTGGGCTTGTTTGAATTTACTGTGGGCCTGTAATTGTAACTCTGAAAACCAAAATCTAGGCCAACTTTTTAAACTGAACTTTGGGCCTCAAACAAACTGCAGACCCCCCCCCCCCCCC